>NW_024582675.1:636674-721229 GCF_018398535.1 Haplochromis burtoni
TTTTTTTTTTAAATGCCACATTTTATCTTCCATCTGGTTGGCTTATGAGACTCTTGACTTTATTTGTTTGTTTATCTTTTAATGTATTCTAAGACCATTTCCAGCCTTTTATGAGCCTGTGTTTGATCTGCATCTGTGACAAGTTTGTGTAATGACGCCACAGTTGTTTCCAGGTCTGGTTTGTCACCCCTTTTCACCTGTTTTTGGTCATTTTTAAAAATTGTTTAAAATGTTTCGTTTTTAGTGTGTGTGTGTGTGTGAATGTTTGGTGTTTATCGGAGGGGGTAATGGGAAGCTTCTTTCTTCCCCTGTATTCCCTTAATTGATATTTGATTCCCATAACAGGTCGAATGCAGACAGTGTGCGCAGGTGTGTGTATGTTTAGAAAGACACATCTAAGTGGGGTGGTACTGTGTGTGTGAGAGAGCAGGTGCTAAATGCCAGACACTTTAACTCGAGGGATGTCTTAGATTGTGTAGCCCACGCAGAACTCCGTGCACCTGTGTTTTGTTTTTTGTTTTTTTTTTCTCGTTAGCACCGCCACACGTGCCTGCTCGTGCTCCCAGCCATACGAAGAATGGACTATACAGACTTTAAGCTTGTAATATTTAATAGCTTGACACCTGAGCCAGGAAGCGTGTCTCCGTTTATGCCAGATGGTGTTCAGCTGAAATCTCATGTTCCATTCTGACTACAGTTCAAGCTGAGATGGAAAGCAACAGGAGACCAAATTGGTGTCTTTACAAAAACCACCCCAAAAAAAACCACAAAGTCTGTGTGTCGCGTGAGAATAAAGCCAACGGCCATTTAATTAGGCGTGTGTGTCTGCCTGTGTGTGTGTGTGTGTAAGGGGGGGTTATATCTATTAATTACTGTTATGTTGTATGTTCCACCTGTGTCTACATGGGTCTCCTCCGGATGCCCTGTCTTCCTCCAACAGAGCAAAGACAAGCATGTCAGGTTAGCTGTGGATGTCAGGTAAAATGCTTAATGTACATAGACATTGGTCAGGAAGCCCTATATAAAGTAAAAAGTATAAAGTGAGGGCAGCGCAGTGGCAAAGTGGTTAGCACTCTTGCCTCACAGCAAGATCCTGAGTTCAATTCCACCATCAGGCCAGGGTCTTTCTATGTTCTTCCTGTGTTTGCGTGGGTTCTCCCCGGGTATTCTGGCTTCCTTCCACAGTTCAAAGACATGCAGTTAGTGGGGTTAGGTTAATTGGAAACTCTAAATTGCCTATAGGTGTGAATTTGGGAGTGAATATGAGTGCGACTGGTTGTCTGTGTATATGTGTTAGCCCTGCAACAGACTGGGTACCCTGTTAGGGTGCCAGAGTGTCAGATTGCCTTTCTATTTGTGCCTCTCTCTTCCTTTAGGTAAGCAGGTACGTCTTGCTATTTGTGGTTGCATGAAGATGGAGTTAAAGGTACTTTAGACAGGCTGGAGAGGACTGTTCGCTCAGTTTCAGCTCCACGTCTGGCCTGTTTGAGTTCCAGATGCTCTAACTCAGACAAGCTGTGCTCGAGAAGTCCCTGAATAATGAATCTCAAGCACAAGAAGACTGGTTGATGTGAGTGTGCAGTTCTTTGTGTCTTGTTTGTGAACTTTTGGCACATTAGCATTCCACTGTGTTTGCTCGCAAGTTGCTTACATTTCTGTTTAATATCTGAGTGCGTGACAGTTATTTGTACTAATTATTGGACGCATTACATTAGATCAATAGAGATGCATCACATACTGCGGGCGCAGTAATAAGCAATCTCATTATTCAATCAGAATAACGACTAAATATGACTATCATAGGTTATTGGCTCGTTTTTTCTTAAAAAAGTAAAAAGATATAGATAAATGTGGATATTTGCTTTTTTGACAGAATTTGCATGTTTAAGAAGATCAGTCCAACTCATTTGTTTATGTGTAAACAGAGTAAGTCAAAAATCAACTAATTGGTTAATTATCTTCAAATTCAACTTCTTTTTGTGTGTGCAACTGAGTGACGGAGCTTTTCCTGCTGTAACTGTTTTGGGAGGGTGTGTGTAAGAAGACTCATTTGAGTTATCTTAGGAGCTAGTGGTGCATGTTATTAGCAAAGAGACAATCCCCCCTGTTGAGCCTGATTAATGATGTAGGACAACAGAAGGGTGTGTGGATGAGGCAAACATAACAGACCTACACTGGACACACACGCACAGAGCCATACACATTTTGTTTGCTCTTACCTCACTGCCTGCCTGGTGCAACAATCAGATTTTAGTTAGCTGACACCTGTGAGCTCCAGCAGGTCATAACAGGTGAAGACGAGTTTATTTTTATTTTTTTTTAGTGTGTCTGAAACACTTTATTTATTGAGGTTTCTCACATGATGTAATGCGCACATTGAGAGTTGTCTGTTGTATTGGACGTGATAGGATCAGTGATTGCTAAAGAGAAATGTGTATTTCCCAACTAGTTGTCAGTGGTTCCCAGTGGTTTCTGGGCCATAAACCTTCCCTTGACTGCTTTGGTTGCTAGCTGATTGCCACGGCTGCCTGTAGTTTTTCACGGTTGTCTGCAAATACTAACTACTAACTAAGCAGCAGTACAACTGGAAAAGGTGTGACACAAACTGGAAATGGAGGTTTCCCTTTAAAGTAAGAGCAGATGGGCAGTTTTTGTGAAAATGGCCGTCACTTCAATTCAAACTAGCGGTGGGGAGAAAAAATTGATACAGCATAGGATCAAGTTGCAATACTCGTGACCACTTTGATTGGAAAGCCATTGCACATTCGCCTGATAGAAGATAGGCTGCAACTGCTTGCAGGTAGGTTGACTTGGACGGACTGCAATCACTCTCAGAGAGACTGTGGAACATTTGCAGATAAATAAATAAAATGCAGACCAATTGGCAACATCCTGGCATCAGTCTGAATGACTCTTGGTCCATGAGAACAACAAGGGGATAAATCGCAATATATGTTACAGCAAAACTCAGCGAGTCACAAAATGCATGTCACTAAAAAGAAGCAGGGTTGAAATAATACTGTCTGGTGATTCCCAGCTTTAAATCAAACTGCAGCCATAATTTTGGCTGATACTGAGTTTCACAAGCCTCAGTGAAAGTGGAAGCCACTTTAATGATAGCTGCCTGACAGATGCGAAGCATCGACAGAGCACTTGGTGGATTTGGCGGTTCCTCTGGAGCATGAGCGTACTTGGCCTTAAGAGTTTACAGTCAGTGTTGCACAACAAGAAAGACATCATTGCCTGCACACGTCGTGTCGAGCATCACTTGTGCTGTCAGGGGCTTCTGACTATGCCGTTTCTTGGAAGTGTTAGTTTCATAATCAGTGAAATGGTGTTTTTTCTTTAGCAGCCACATCTGTGCCACATTGGGTTGTTTTAACAGTGCTCAGCTTTTAGTCAGCACCCTTCATAGTTGCATAATACCAGAAATGGATAGATTTATAACAACAAATGTCAAATTCAGTTCATTTCCCAGAACGCTTTGTGGTGCTGATTAAATGGAACTCGTCTTTCTTCATTTATCACTTTCGCTGTTTGAGACTATGTTCTTACTTTGTTCTTACTGTGGGAAGTTTTTGTCCACATCTGGGTTTTTTCTAAGTTTTTGGAAGGAGAGGCACATCAGACATCTGCAAAACTAAAAGAAAGTATTTTGAAATAATAAAAAAAAAGAAGTATTTTGCCGTATTTTGCCATTAGTCCACAAAAATTTGGGGACGGCAGTTGGGTGCCCATCCCTGAGCCTGGTTCTACCAGAGGTTTCTTAATGTTAAAAAGTAGTTTTTCCTCCCCACTGTCATCAAGTGCTTGCTCAACGGAGATCGTCTGATTGTTTAGGTTTTTTTCTGTGTTATTGTAGGGTCTTTACCTTACCATATAAAGTACCTTAAGGCAACTACTGTTGTGATTTGACTCTATATAAATAAAACTGAATTGAATAGTAACAGTTTAACAGCGTTACGGCCCCTGGCCTCGTGTGACATGGGGAATCATCTTAACTCTACTATATTTACTGTAAATCTACTTAAACATTTAGCTACAAAAAATTGAGCAATCGGTGTGTGTGTGTGTGTGTGTGTGTGTGTGTGTGTGTGTGTGTGTGCGTGTGCGCGCGTGTGTGCCTTTGCTTCTACTGTGTTTAACTAGAAGTTGACTGTGACAGAGTTGGACTAATCCTCAGGCTGCCATCTGTTGTTTGACCTCCTCCTTATCAACACATAACCAGCCTCCACAGGTCCAGTGTGTGTTTGTGTCCCCATTCCCAGTAATGAGGTGTGTTTGTTTGTGTGTGCAGGGCATGACTGTCAGTCAGCCATCATGAGCCAGACAAGTTAGGAGGGAGTGGGGTGGGGATTGTCATTAGCACAACCTAACACAGGCCTTGTTTGAGGTTAATAGGGTCATGCTCCTGCTAAAGGTACACATGTGGGACTTATTTCAGACCAAAGGTTAGATTGGCAGAGAGGGGAGACCAGTTTTGGGTCCGCTTGCCTTGTGGGTATATGTCACGATCATATTTCAGAATAGTTCCACTTACGGATGTCGGCATGCATTGCAGTTCATGAAGCTGATTGAAATTCATTCTAAGACCAGCCTGAAGAAATGAGAAGTGAATTCATTATTTTTGTCATTTGTTGTTCCAGCCTTGGAACTCCTTTGTGTTGATTTCCATTTGAAATAAAAGTCTAGACAAGTTTTTCTTCCCCTTTTTTTTTGCTTTGTGTCCCATTTAAAGCTTAATTGTGTTTGTGAAATATTTTTGTACCTTCCATTACAGACACGTTAACATTAGCAAAAGTAAATGTCACAGTCGGTGAAGGTTTATTTATAAAAACTATGTTATCAGAGGCGATGTCATCGCTGTGAAGTCTAAAGGGTGTGGAATCATTCGCGATGTCACAAATCAAACGTATAACCCTACAACAGATGATATTAGGCAGTGGCCTTCGGTGAGCTATGGAGGGATCTTCTACTGTATGTATAACAAACCTATTGTATGTGTTGTGTTTGGGACGCTAACTCTGCCGTCTTGATGTTGCCCTAATTACAGTAACTAATGTCTTTTTTTCAAATATATATTGCTACAGGTTTTTGATTAAGTTCATTTGTCTGGCACCAACAATCAGCCCCTTGAGAGTCTTGGCCCACTAATCTTGGCTAACAAACCAGTTCTAATCTATCTAGCACTATCATAGCTTCACCACAGTAAGCTAGGCAGCTGCATACTAGCCACTGTGAGACTTGCTATGGTTCATCTTTCACGTTGGAAACAAAGTCCCATCTGTTTATTCTTGTTTTAATTGTCGTTTTATTGGTTCTTGAACTTCTGACAGAGAGTTGATGAGATTAAAACTTCTCTTGTTTACAATGTAAATTCTAGTGCAGAGCCTGATCAAAACATAGCTGTGTGAAATAGGACATTGGGCCTTTTGCTGCCATTTATGGTTCTCTCTTCCCCTCTGCTTTCTTTCACTGTTTGTGAGCAGAGAGTTGTTCAAAGGAACACAATAGGAAAAGGAAACTATAACCAAAATATGAGACCTGCTCATCCAGACAACTTTAAACTTGACGCTTGACTTTTTAGCTACCCAGCAATAGAGCAGATGAAGGACTCTAGCTGAAACTCAGAACACACACAGCTTTTTTCTTCTTTCTTTTTTTTTTTTTGCTATTGCCAGCAGCCCTGTTGCTTAGCACCAGCCTTGTCCAGAAGTAATAAAATCAACGTACAATCCTTCTAAAGATCACAAATTAACCCATTTTGTTTAATCTGTACAAAATCATAGTGTAAAACAAATCTAGTTTTTACACGAGGTTGTGAGACCATTTCTTGACTGGGAAAAGTCTCGTGGTCAGTGGAGTTCTCAGGTGACCAGCAGAGACTACAAGAATTCATACCCCCCCCCCCCCCCTTTTTTTTTTTTTGTAAAATTTGTTATCTTTGGGAGGAGTCAGGTAATACGTGTTTCTGTGGTTTTCATACTTTGTGCTCAGCGAATTATGTTTAAAGAGAACAATGTTTCCATCGAGAGGAGATAAGGGAGCTGAGAAGTTGGCTGAGCTATGTGGCTCACAATGAGCAACATCCACGCGTCACTTCATATCTTACACACTCGCATGTATGTATATTAAATATAATATTGATCTCAGTGGGTTTGATGAGGCATGTTTGTTCTTTTTCTTCTCATCATACTGAAAAATGTGGTTTCCTCTCTTCACCTCAGTATATTTTTACGCCCACTCTGCTTCTGTTCTCTCTTTTTCCATTTCTACGTCACGTTCTTTGACTATTCTCAGTGATATTTCTGACAGGCTTTTTTGGTGTGAGTCATCCCACTTCACTGCAGTTTTGTCCCTAAATAGGTTTGAATTGCGACAGCATCAGTCTTTTTTTTTCTTTAGGAAGATAGCTTTTAGCTCTGCAATGGTAAAACGGTTGAAGCTGAGTCGTGGTTTGTGGATGAAAGCACAGGATGATGTCCGGAGCTGCTGCGTGGGATGTGCACTGTTGGCTGTTTGAACTTTCTCATTCACAAATTCTTGCCTAATGTCCTATTTTGGTATATGTTTCCATGGGAAGACAGAAATTATTTGAGGCAGAGGATTGTTAAGACCTTTTTTTCCAGGCTTTGCTTGTCGATATATTAAGGATGACAGAGGTGAAAGTAAAAGATGTGTCCCATTCGTAAAACGCTGAACAGAACATCCTTCCTTCACACGACAGTCGTACACTCCTGGCAAGTGTGGACAGTTCCTCTCAGCATTGTTCAAATCCCACAGCTGGGGAAGCATCCAAGGCCAGACCTGTTCAACACACTAGACTGTCTAATGATTTGTGCCGTGTCTAATTTGTTCTCCATATGGTGCATACACACACGCACAGACACATAGACACAGCGAAACCTGTCTGACCTTTGTTCCAGCTCTCTCTTTCCAAACTGCTAATATTATTTGCTCTGCTGTTTGAGAGCTGTTTCTAAGGGAAGGTGCTGGTTAGCTGTCCTGATCAACTAGCATTAATCCACTTGATTGGATTTAATGAGCCACACAGGATTCATTTACCACTCAGACCTGACTGGAGCTATGTGCAGCGTACAGTAGGAAATTGGAAAGAATTGCGATGTAGTCTGGAATCAAAACAGAGCATCTGTGAATACCTAGCCTTGGCCAAATTACATAGTTACTTTATTAGAACATCTTCTCTGATTGAATCAACAAAGAGGAGCAGTAGGGGATTTGAGGTGGAATTAATAATGCTTTACTCGAAAACATCAGGGAAACGGGTCAAATCATCCCTGGATGAGCTTGAGAAGGTGCAGCGGCAGGTTAAGCCCTTAAGAGCTTCTTCTTTCTATAAGAAAGAAGAGCGAATGAGGTGGGAATGAGATGGGCAGGAAAAAAATTGTATTAGGATATTTGCTTTGTACCCAGGTGGTGTAAATTGACCTATTGCACCACCAGTACATGTTATTAGTAGAGCAGTTCCTTTTTCTCTCCTTTTCTCTCTCTCTTTTTTTTTCTTTTGAGCTCCTCTTTTCATTTTTGCATTGATTTACATGTTCATGGTTTCAACCTTTGTAGTGCAAAAAACCCCTCTAACTTTCATTTTAGCTAATGAGTGCTGAATTTGAATGGGGGTATTTTTTTGTGATGAGGAAACCTTCTCAGGTGAAATTTGCAATGCAAGTGGCATGGATAGTATCATTAGGAAAAATAGGGCAGCAAGGCACATTTGGATTATTTTTTGGTTTGAAGAAGTTCCTTTCTTCTACAATTATAACACAAAGACAAATGTAACACTTTTTTTACCAGTTAGGAAGTTTTTTTGCAGTCTGACTTTACCAAACTTCCTTTTTTTAGTTTGAGTGAAGAGCAATTAATTTAAACTGCAAAGATGTTATAAAAATGTACCACTGTAAATGTACAATGAAATTGTGGGTGCTCCACACCAACTGTGCTGGAATAAAATATAAATGGTCGACAGCAGGAATACATAGCATGCAGGAGAAATATATACAGTGAAGAGGGATGTATACAAAACGAGAGAAATGTATACAAAAGTGACATAAATTTTGTCATCAGGCAGCGAGAGCGGATGTCTGTGTGCCTGTTTTCCAGTCTTAAATGAAAAATTGACGATACCCATGATGCTTCATTTGGGTACAGCTGTTATTTACTTTCAAATGCTCTGAAAAAGCTGTTTCTGCTGCTGGGTTCTTTCTGTCCTTCATATTCTAGTTAGATTTGTAAAAGGTTTCTAAGCCTTGATCAATAAGTTTATTAAAAGATAATGACTATCATTATTTGTGAGACTGATACAATTACTGCTGCTCTTTTCTTTGTTCTGTTATCCAATTTTCAATTGGAGCTAACCAAGCATCCAATTGAAGCCAGTTCTTTAAATTAAGCAATTACATCTCTCTTTATTGCTTGTCACAGAAGAAAATCTTTTAATTTACCACCTTATTTTCTTGTGGCGCTCTTCTTTTAGGTTTTGGTGTTTCAAAAGAAATACCTCATGGTGGCTGTCTATAGCCTGGTAAAGCTGCTCTCTTTTGGTTTTGCTAACTACTTCTAAAGTGTTTTTGCATATTTAGAAACCAAAACAAAACGTAAACAAATATTAGATGATTATTTCTCTGAAGTGATTATCTTATATTCCATTGCTGCACGAGTGTTCTCAGTCTTTCTTCCTTAAGAAACTGTTCTGTTCAATACACAGCTGACACAAAGCAGTGTGCAAGATGGCACCACTCCAAATTACTGGTGGGTCTTTCTGGCCATTTGTATTTTTTCTGTGTCCGAGGCTGGCTGGGGCCGGGCTGGTAGCTGACAGCAGATGATCCCTTTTTTAATGAGATTTTTTTCCCCTCCCCTCTCTGTCTCGCTTCATGGCGCCACAAGGGAATCATCTTAGTCAGACAGAAGCCCTGAACCATGAACAGAAAAGCCTGGACACAGATAGGACACCAGCAGACAGGCAGGGAGAACGGGAAGGATAAAAGGAAGGACGGAGGGAAACCTTGGGAGGGGGAGAGGGAAAGCAGAAATTATAGTTATTGTTATATATTGACAGACAGTTCCCCTAACTAGTTGTCAAGTCAGTTGAGATTCTGATGTGCATTTGAAATGAATGAGTTCAGACTTGAATTAGCTTTAGGTGACAGATTAGGCCAAGCCACGTTTTGCTTTTTAACTTTAGATTGAATAGATGCTGTTTTCAAGGACACAATCTATTTCTCATAATGACTATGCATAACTGATGTCTTTTATGTCAGTACTTAGTAATTTTCACAGTATGTCATTTATGCTACATTTGAGACATGGGCCTTATCAAGAACATTATTCAGGTTCTAAAATCTGAAAACATTTTCATCCAAATATTAGATTTACAACTAACAGCCT
Organism: Haplochromis burtoni; assembly: GCF_018398535.1. NCBI lineage: Eukaryota > Metazoa > Chordata > Actinopteri > Cichliformes > Cichlidae > Haplochromis > Haplochromis burtoni. Next base: position 646,083 of record NW_024582675.1, read on the forward strand.
CAAGCCAGCCTGGAGTCAGAGAGTGACAGGCTCTTTGAGGATAATACTATACTGTGAGGTCTATAAGATTTGATGGGGCCTAAATAATCAAGACTTTCCATGTGAGAAGGATTTAGACTTCTGGTTAGACACCATATTTCAGAGATTTTTAGGGTGAAATATAATGACTTTTTTTGCCTGCCTGTATCTAAATGTTTTGTGTCATCTGACTTAATAGATCATTAACACTGGGTATCATCGGCACATCAATTAAAATGTTTGGATGTTTTCTAATAATATGGAAGGATGCATAATGTAAAAATATATTGGTACCAGCTCAAAACCCTGTGGAACTCCATGTTTACATCAACAGGGGCTACTGACTTCATATTTACACAAAAAATGAAATTTGCTACATCTTAAAGATGGCTTAGTTTTACAGAGGGCTTTGACATAGAGCAACAGGCCAAATGAAGATCTTCTAAATGAGTGCAATACCATTTCCTTCCATACTCTCATGTTATCTGCTTTAATGCTTGCCATTTGTGATTGGTACCAAGGAGTCACCAGACAGTCACCTCTCAATTTTCATTTTTTTTTCCCCTCCAAGAGGAGCTACAGAGTCCAGCACTGTACGTAGTGAGGGTGTAACACTACTAACCAGACAATTGGCCTCTGTGGGAGTGAAGTCTAGGTAGTTGCTTTGCATTGTGTTGGCACATGGTGTTAACAAGATAACTTAAGCACTTAAGCACTACTTTAAATTTCGTTACAGTACCTTCAGAAAGACATCTAGTGTAATTACATAGTTGAGTGTTTAGTTCTTCGCTATTTTAAAATTAAATGTTAAAAGATGTGTTAGAGTTAGGGTGGTTTGAGGACATCAGATGCTGCTGGACCCGTCACCCAAAGGAGTGGTGCTCAAATGGTGATTGTAACAGTTGGTTGGTACATCTGAGTAGCAAGAGGAAGATTGGTCATGTGGTGTAAACCATAAGATCCACTCACCCATCCATTAATCATCTGTTTTGTTAGTTTACAGTTAATGTGTCCGGACCGTATTTGCATACATTCATTACATTTAGTCTAGTGGAAAACCAGAGCACAATCTACTCTTGTACATTATGTTAGATTTTACACATACAGGGAGAAAATTGAGTTTTTTATTTAATGCTGCTGTAATTATATTAATTTTGTGTGATGGGGAAGACTTTTGAAATAATCAAAGTGGCATGGCTCAAAGGAAATGGAGTGTTATTTGATCTGTTGATCAGGCTTGTCCACTAGTTTGGTTTAGTTTAAAATATTTTTAAAACTCTTGAATGGGTTTGCCACAGAACTATGAAGACATGCATAGGGTCCACAGACAACGTAGCTTAAAGAATTAGCTGAACTTTGTACGTTTTTGAAAACCTAGTTTTATGATTAAAATGTCTACCTCAGTTGTGCTTTAGTAGTGTCAATTATCAAATGTTAGCATAGCATGCTAATACCCCTAATTGAAACTATGGTTATACTCTGTTATTGATATGGACAGCTGGAGACCCAGTAGTCAACTTGGCGTTTTTGCTTTACTTCTTTGATGTCTGGTTGACATCCAGCACTTGGCGTGCAATGCGTCGTTGGTGAGCTGTGAAGTAAAATTTTCCACGATCAGTCTGCGTGGTCCCAAAAAACAGGGAGACACATAGACGTATGCTCTCACTGCCTGATGATGAAGTTTACATCACTTGAACTCGAGCCGACTGTAGCTGACCTGCGGCATGACATGGAAATATAATCAAGCCTTAAGATAGTGATTATCCTAAACAGCAGACGTGCAAAACAGTTTTTATGTGACTATAATGTTGGCAAATCACGACTTGTCTCAAAGCACTGTGATGGACTGTTTTTTTTGTTTTTTGTTTTGCTCTATTTATAACTTCACATATGTTTAGCAGGCTGCATTGTAAAATGACTTTAAATATACTGTACTTACAGATGTATCTCAGACTGCACATCAATCTTATTTTAATAATGTTTCATCAGCATTTTTAGAAAATATTTACAACCAGATTTCATGGGTTTCGTCTAATTAGTGAGTTACTATAATTGGCACTAGTTTATGTTAACACCAGATGTATCGGGGTCATTTATCTGCCCATTAATCTACCAATTTATCTAATCACCATCTAGCCATACTGCCAGCTACCTCCCCTTTTTTCTTTATGACTGATGACTTCTGCACAGCACCAACAAATCATAATGAGCCCATCTGACAACCTTTATGGTGCATTTTAGCCTGAAAGCAAAGGCACAATGGGAAGTCTCAATGGAAAAGCGAGTTCACCACCAATTACTTCCTTTATTGTTTAGGAGAGAAAATCTTGATGGTAGAAGAAATGAAGGAGAGGAAAAGTAGAGTCAAAGATCTTGTGAATGTTTAATGCACAATGCTGTGGTAACCACATCCTCACCATTGTTCAGTGGGATTGTCTGTGTGCATGCATTGTAGCATGTGGGGTCTGATATTCTGCTGCCTGCTGCTTCCAAAAGGCTTTCCCGATCATTCCTTTGTTCCTTGTTTTGTTTTTCTCTCTCTCTCTGGTTCCTTCCTTGCTTGCTGTTTTAGTGTAGCGTCCTCAGAGAGAGGTTGATATATGACATCTGTTTGATGAAAATTGGACTGCGAACATCCCATGTGGCAGATGGAAACGCATCTCCAGTATTTCTCGATGCGTTGTGCATCTGGGTTGAAAAATGAGACTTTAGAGAGGGGAAAGAAGAGGTTTTCTAAAATGACTCCCTCAACCATCGACAATCCCAGACAGAGTAAGAAAGAGAGGATGGAGAAGGTCGGGGAAATATGAAAATGGCAAATGAGGCAGAATTCATTGAGGAAAAGCAGGAAAAGTAAGGCTATAAAACAGAGGAAAACCAACACCAGGCCTCGTTAAACAGGCCGTTACCATGAAGCTTATTGTCCTGTCTCCATCTGCGTTTAAGACTATCTTAAGACAGTCTTTACTTTGAATGCATTTCCTGTCTAAATGTACATCCACTCATAAAGTACAGGAATTAGGCACTTTAACAGCTTTATGTTAAATCCATTAATGAGGAGGGATTTCCTTTGTCACAGTGAAGTTGTTGACCCTTTTTACTCAGTCTTCTTACTAAGTGTCAGAATAGAGGATGTTCACTGATGGGACCAGTAGCTTAGCTTCCTCACACAGATGCTGATATGACACATGGCTGACTGGAGCTGCATCAGCCGAAAACGTGCTTCAGTTACTGCTTGGGGAATTTGACATTGTGCTTCTTACCTCCCCCCCTCAAAGGATTTCATTTTATTACAACACATTACATCCTGTTAGTTACAAAAACAGTGTCAGCTCTAAAACAATTTTTCTTGCAATAGAGCGAAATGATGAATTCAACAAGCAAGAAACACGAGAAGTCACACGATCATGCAAGCTGAAGTGATTAGCATCTTATTTTATTATTTGTGATCTATAACTCAATACAGTAGAGATATTAAAATAGCCTGAGCAATAGCATGACTGTCTTGACGGGCTTTATTATAATCCAAGCAAGAGGTTTTTTGAGATAATTCAGCATTGAAGTGTTGTTCACGTGAAACATATTCATTCCTAAAAGGAAAAAAAATGGAAATGTGACACACACTTGCATTTAGAAAAGCTTCAAATTAATCTTTGTTCTGACAAATGGCTTGGAGGCAGACTTTAAGTGGGAATGTTGAGGTTTTTGTCTGCTTTGCTACAATTAGGGAGTGATCGACCATTTGCCGCTGCTGTCTTATTTTCCATTTCATTTCCCTGTCTTAAACCCCCACCTTGCAGCACTCATCCTTAAACTGTGACTACATTATGCATGGACCAGAAAGTGTATCATAGTAGATATGAAATATGCATGAGCTTTTGTGCAATGATGCCCCTCCCCATCCCTTGATTTATCCCCCAAAAGGAAGGAATCATTTTGTGTTGTCTGATTCATTTAGGGGCTAGGATCACTGAATTCTTGTGGGGAGGGGGTGAGAGGTATCTGGTTATTTGTGGTATTTTCTTCAAATGGCGATAGAAATGAAAAGAATGATGGTGGTGATAGGGACAGAGACAGGAGTACGGGATGAAAGCACAGAAAGAAAATGGATATGGACTTAAAGGTCAGACTTGAGGCTGACCTTTAAGAAGGAACAAGGAAACGGACGAGTGAAGTAGGATAGAGAGACAAAAGCAAGTGTGACACATCAACGGAAGATCAACAGAAGGAGTCTTCTGGGGACTGTCAATAGAAGCGATATCAACTGATTGATTGTGTCAGTGTGTCACACGGAGCTGATCTCTAGAGACTGTGTGTGTGTGTGTGTACGTCCTTGTGCGTGGCGGGGCTCAGGGCCTCAGCTGTTGTCAGAGCAGAGGGCCACGCGCCTCTTTTGGAAGCACTCCAGAAGTCCCATATTGTGAAGCCACAGTCCCCACAAAGGGAGCGCCTCCATCTTGTGGAAATGTTTTTGCTCCTCCACCCTGTTCTCAATTTCTGATTGCATTTGTTTGGGTGCAGGAGAGACAGAGCATGGAGATGGCTTTTTAATGATACTGGAGCGCAAGGCACATGTTGTGTGTATGGTGAGAGGTTTAACTTTGCAGTGTTATGCTTGGATCTGGTTATTGAGAGGTTTCCACCCAATATTTTACCCCTCTGAGGTCTAAAGTGAGAGAGGGCTCATTTTTAGGATTTGCATGGCATGCGGCTTTCGGCCACAGTTGTGGCTGTGGTGATAAACAAAGGCATCATCTCTCCCACACAGAACCACAGCTGTGCAGATGAACACGCTGTGCACAGATGACACAAGCACAACTGTCTTGTAGAGAATCTGTTTTAAAATTTGTGGTTCGGTTGAAAGTTTGGTGCCTACATCACTCTGACATTATCCAGTAAGTGGTGACTACTTGCGTGTGCATCACCATGACAAATGGAAACACAAACACACAATGATTATACAGCATACATCCTTAATGACTTTAAAAAGAAGAATTGGGTGCACAAGCTTAAATTTATTTTGGCCTTTCTCTGATCCACACATGGTAAAAAGTATACATACAGTCTTAAGTATATACAGAGACTTGCTCTTTTAATATGTTGTTCTATAAGGTTCTTTAATATGAACCATGAGGCCAAGGCCTATTAACTTATTGTTAGTGATCATGATTGACTACAGCTGGTAGTTTCTTTTTGCAGCATTAAAATGAGAGCACTCATTGTTTTGATCAGTCTGATCGTCACTGTGTTCCTCTGACTTTCCTTTTGCTCTAAAAAGAAGAATTTTAGGTTTGTATGCTGTAAAGTTCTCTTCAATCCATTTCTAAACAATTACATATTCCAAAATCATAAAACAATGATACACGAGTACAAGTTATTTCGATGTTTCTCCCAATTTCTGGACGAAGACTCAAGCTGTCACCCTCAGATGAGAGAAAACTGTTTTAAGATATTCAGAAAAAAACAGGAGCCACCAGGACTCACGTCATCCATGAAGTGCTGGAACACCAGCGTGGTTGTCCACAATGAAGTGAGTTTTACATCGCTATGGACTAGGGTATTGTATGGGGTGTTGGCCAAGGCAAAAGCCCCTACTTAAAAATTGACGTCTTAAAGCTTGACTAAAATTTGCAGCTTCCCACATAGACGAGCAAATTGCCTTTAGAGAAAAGCTTTATGGTCGGACAATGATAAGATTGCGCTAGCAACAGTGACAAGAGGTATGTTTGGAGGAGTAAGGCTTTCTAACCTAAGAATAGTGTATGGACTGTCAAGCATGGTGGTGGTAGCATCATGCTGCGGCTGTTCTGCCCCAGAGCTGGGGCTGGGGTTGTTTTGCTGGATGGAATAATGAAGGAGGACTACCTACAAATTCTCCAACTGGATGTTCCTACAGGAGAGTGGTCCCACATACACAACACTGGTTTTGGAATTGATAAAGCAGGCTTAAGCTTTTGGAATGCTTTTCTAAATTTTCAATCTCAACCGTATTAAAAATTTATGGGCTCAGTTCAAAGGAAACTAACCAGTTTAGATGAACTCCAGAATAATGCCAAAAACTTGTTGATGACTACCAAAAGCATCCAGTCACCTCTAGTGCACCTTGCTAAAGGACATTTAACAAAATTGTTCCTGAACATCCCAATATATACATATACATACCCTTCCATATGTGTATATATGATCCTTAAGTGTATTTTTGTGGATTAGAACTATGTATTAATACATTAAATATGTATCTTGCTTAATCATTCCGCCCTGAAAAAAGAACCAAAGACATTCTTAAAAGTCTAAAATTACTTTGACATTTATGTTCATGATGACTGTAAACTTTTGTATGTAAAATCTGTAGTTATGGTAAGTTTAAAGGAAATTTTTCACAGTTAGTTTAATTTCCTCAGGACCTCCCTTGAGTTCCCCTGCCGTGCATGGCGGATGCTGTCATAACCCTGACTGGAAACTGATTCACCAAACAAATCATTAAACATTTAACAGATGATACTTTCTGTAACTGGCTTCACCTCCTCAGTCCACTTCAGCATATTTGATCTGTTTGTAAATATTCTCTTAGAAGACTCATCTGCTTGGTCACGCAACTTGAAAAGATCCAAAGTTGAAAGTCTTGTCACACTTCTAAAAAACTTAATACAAAACAAGCTATTAACAATGAAATCAACCCTTTATATGTCCTTTCTTGTACATTCATGGGAAATATTTGCGTAATGAGATATATTAAATAAACATTTTTGGGAAAGGGTTGGGTTTTCTTAAAGTTTGGAGGCTGCATTTGAAAGCTAGTATGAGACCAAATGTGTAATTTCAGGCAAACATCGGAAAAATGGTGGTTGAAACATCTGGAAGATCATTTAAATTAATCGGAAATAATGATTAATGAATGAACCTCTGCTGCACACTGCAGTTTGCTAATTGTATATATATGTGTGTTTTTTAATTAGATCGGATGCAGTAGAAGCTGAAACAGGATCAAATTCTGCTAGAAGCATAGCATGCATCCTGAGAGTTACACATCTTTAAATAAAAGTAATTTCTCTGCTCATCACTGCAGTGGTGCTTTTGCTTTGGATTGTCCAAAATTTTCAGTTACAGAGCAGTTTCCTTGTGTGCTGGAAAATGTGCTGTACCAGAGGAATGACCCCCAGAAGCGAAAAGAACTCTTATTTTAAGAGCGTAGCTCAACTGGCATTTAGCTATTTAGCATCACTTCCTTCATTTCCCTTTAAATGAGGGAAATAACTGGGAAACGTTCTTTTGCATCCTGATACATTTCTTAAATTGCTATATAAACCAATTAAAATTTGAATGTGTGTTAATAAATCTCTTTAACTTCTGAAAATTATTTCATCCAGTTCAGTGTAGCTAGCCTTTGCCACTGCACTGACAGCTGATTTTTGCTTTTTGGGGTAATGTGCTGTTTCCTGTTAGTTTGGCTGACAGCTCTATCAAATACTACGAACATGCTATTACCTTGTGTGTACCCGGCTACAAATTGACTGATTGACTGAATAGTTAATATTCAGTCAACTAACTGAGGAGACTACAGAATTCCATTTTAGTGAATTTGCTGTGAATAAATATCTGTGCGTCCACTATTCCCAAGAGATTTCTGATATCCATTGATGGAATAAGATGAACAAATTAAAAGATGAAAAGAAAGAGAAGAAGACACGGAGGAAACGAGGCCCCCTGTGAACTTAATGCCTTGATGTCCTTGAGCTCATTCCTGTAAGAATGTGTTTCAGAGTGCATGTGCGTCGTAAGCAGGAATTTTCATGGGCTTTACTTGTGCAAGTAAAACAGCTGGATGTTGTGAAATCCAAGCATCAGTCTAAGTAGCAGGCTCTCAAGAGCTCAGCAAGGACATTGTCAATTCCTAGAAGACTGTTTGCACGAGGTGATGGCTGCTGACTTATTATCGCAGAATAAGACAGCATCTCTCTCTGCTTCTCTCTTTCCTTTCTCACTCCCTTCCTTCCCTTTTATTTCCTCGCTTTTCCATTCCTCTCTCCTCCTCATGTTCCCAGTCCACGTGAAGCACAAACAGATCGGAAACAGCTGTGAAAATTATTCTGTCTAATAAGGGCCAATCTTGGCTTCTCGGTTAGCCTCAGAGTTAAAGAATGGGGGGGAAAAAAGCACCCTGCCTCGAAAATCCCCTCAAAGTTTGCGGTGATGCTTTGACTTTGCTCCCTGTATTTGTGTGTGTGTGCGTGTGTGTCTTTCTTTCTCTGCAGGGTTACCCATATGCAATGGATACCAAACATTCTGCCAAAAGGCTGACTGCCAGGCCAGAAAGAAGAAAAGAAAGGGTGCTAACTCCTCTTTCTCATCCCCCTCTCTCCCTCTCTCTCTCCATTTCACTCTCTTGACTGCTCTCCCAGCAGCACAGTCCATTTATTTTCTTCTCTCCTCATCACTCAAGTTTGTATTCTCCTTAAAACAAAGGCACGGCTATTTCGGTCATTATCATCTTCTCTCTCTGTACGGGCCCACTCCATCTTTTCCATCCATATAGTTTTTGCCTAATTGTCAGTTAGTGGTCTTTGGTCTCACCACTCCCCTCATCACCAGGCACACTGTGTGAGAGGAAGAAGCAGTCGAGCTAAAGAGCAGAATGAGCTGACAACTAGACATCATGAGATGAGTTCACTGCTGAGCTGTGTGGACATACCAGGTCACAAGGCAAATTCCAGGGCTTTTTGTGGCTGCACGCGATAAGCGTGGCCTTGAAAAGTGTCTGGATCACAGCTCACACTCTCTAAGGCTTCACTCGTTGAAACGTGAAACTTTGTATCAGGAAATCGTCTTGCACCTGAGCATTTCGCGAGATGGCTGAGATTCTGTTCTCGTTGTTCACAGTCATTTTAATGCTGATCAATCTGATTTTAGCATGAAAACTACTTGACTGTTGAAATGGGTACACTGCATTAAACTAGTGGAGTGGGTGCAGCTTTTTGGAGTTTCCAAGGATTTTGCATTATTAACTCAAAATGTGTCTATGTCTGTAAACGTCTGTGCTAACAGCAGCTCCAAGAGCTACTTGGAATCAAATGATCAAATTAAGGAGATGAGGTCAAAAGAGAAACTCGCATTGGTGGTCCTCCCTATAAATAAAGTTTTTAGTGTCTTCTCAGATTTAAATGATTTGGGAAGTAAATGAAAGCTGTGTTTCATGAAATTCCTAAATAAGGCATGTTATTTAAAATATTGATATAATAAAATGGCTCTATTCTATAGAATGATTCAGATTTATTGTAAAGGAATAATCTAAAGTGTCCACTTACTTTTCCAGTCTGATTACTCTGTTTTGCAGACACTGTTTGATCAGTCAGATTGTATGTTTTCCTATCATTGCAAGCTAGATGAAGGGGTCTTGATCAAACTGATTCAGAAAGCTGAGCGTGTCAACTGATCGTATTGTACTTTCTTTTAGTTTTACTTTTTTTCTTCCTCTGCATTTGCTCGGAGCAGCGTTCAAGTTTTCAGAGAAATTTGTTTCTAGATTCTACAATTAGGGCTCAAGAAAACAGCATGTTACATCTACATAGGTTCTCAGTGGGTACTCCAGCTTCCTCCCATACTCCAAAGATATGGTTAGGATTTAGGTTAGTTAATGACTCTAAATTCTCTCTTTTAACCCGGCAGCATATTGGTAACATGTCCAGGGCCTGTCAACCCATGGCAGCTGGGATAGGCGATGGATGGATAGATGGAGTCTGCAATTACTTTGTTCTATTAGCAGATGTGCCTTGCCCATTTATCTTGTGTGCAAGGCATGTGTCTGTATCTCAGACATCAAAAAATAAAAGAAAAAAAGTCTCATTTACAGCACCGTAGAATTACTGTATATACTATACATCCTTACATAAGATTAAGAATCAGTTGTTTTTGGATTTTTGTTTTGTTTTATTTCCTTGTAAAACTAATATTTCTATATATATTTATTTTTTACTTTCTGATATCCTCCTTTTTAAAAAAATATGTTGTATAGGTGAGAACTGTTTCATATATAGATTGTTTTAAATTGATAAAACAAAAAATCTTTTATAGCAATAACTTACTGTGTATTGAGAGAACGCTGGAATATGAATAACTGCAAATCACACACATAATTGATCTGTACATAATGAGCGTTTAGTACAGCTCTCTGCTACAATGGTGCAGGCTTTCTTCTTAAAACAATCAACTTTTATTTTGCAGTGTTTTTGGCCACCTCAGCTTTGCTCTCTTCATGTCTCTGGCCCTCATTTCCTTGTCTCTGTGGGACTGTGGGGTTGATTGATAACTTCATTTGTTCCTCAAGGGAAGAGGGGGATGAGTCGATGACTTATCCTCACTGTGTGTAGATGGAGGGAAGAGGAGATTTTTTCCCTTTCCCTCTCTACATTTTCCTGGACTCACCTCAGGCTCTCTTCACCCACAGCTTCTTTTCAACCATGACAAATGGTCTAATTTTTTAAAAGCATTAGGTCGGTCGTTAGGAAAGTGAGGTGTGAGGGCTTTCTTTTGTCTCAGCAGAGCTCTTGCAGTGTAGTCAGGGGATGCCCTTTTCCTGCTTGTTGCTGCTATTTTCTTCTGCACAAATGGGACCAATTGTGCCTGGCACAGCAGGCGGATTCTCAGAATATTTTGAGCATGATGGGAGGCTTTTGCACCAGATTTGAGTGATGTGGACTGCAGCAGATCAGTTTCCATAGTAGCCAGAAAGAAAACATAAGATGTGGTGATTTGTTGCCTAGAACTGGTTTAATCTATGCAGATGTTGCCAGAAATTGTGTGTTTTTAAAGCTGGTGACTGTAATCTTGTTATCATAATCGTTCCTGTATGACCGTCTTTTTTGGGGGGCTGTCATGTTTAATCCGTGTTTCTGTCTGTGTTTGATGTGTAAATGTAAGGAGAAAACCTGTGCATGTACTCAGGATACAGAACAAGTCTTTGTTGTCAGGTGCGGACAGGAGCCTCCTCTCTTGGCTGCGGTCCTGCTTGTTCTCCTGAAATCCCTCTAGATTTACAGCTGTGAATCTAGCAGTTCCACACTCCTGAGAACAGTAGGTGCACAGTGTGAGCGCCACTGAAGAAGTGATGACATCCTGCCCACATCACAGTTGCTGAGTGTGCCAGAAACCTCAAGCTTACACCGGTGCAGAGAGATCCTGCTTTCCTGTGCTCACTCTCACTGCACCGTTTCTCTTCCTGTATTTATTTGACATATGACTGGCAGGGAGGAATGGGGGTTACCTCCCTTAAGAGTCAGCCATTTTGGGCTTTGGTTGGTTTAGGAATCGGCATCCCGAGACCCATTACAAGGACGCAGTCAGCTCGGGCTGATTTAAGTTATCCGTTGCTCACTGAATGAACATTAGTGCAACTTTGACAGAAGAGGGCTTTTTTTGAAAGTGCTCTAGCAGATGTTTCCATAGACTGCTGCCCCTGTGGATATAGAGGAGGCAGAGCAGACTGATTAACTGCTGAACAGGGACTACTACATTAATACTCTACTTACTATAAACTTAAAGATCAGTCCTTGTACAGCTGCGACCATCTAATTGGCATTCAAATTTAATACAGTTGAACACTGGTGCTCATTCATGCTGCATCCTTAAAGTGTAATATCCACATCTTCAGGGTCAAAATATTAAGCTGCTGTGTGGAAAAGACAGAACACACAGGCTTCATACATTCATGTGCTGCCACATAAATTCGGAACATTTTCCAGTTAGCTGGAGTCAAATTTGTCGCCTGTTAGTTCAAGAAGACCAATCTTTCATCGAATTCATACAATAATCCCATAAATAATCCCATAAACCCAATGTTGGCATAAAAAAGCGCTCTTAACTAAAAGAATACTTTAACATTTGTCACTGCTATTGGCCAAAAAATTTTCCAACATAAAAATGAGGTAAAAGGGAAATCTGACAGTTGTATACTTTAGTTTAAACTGTGTATAATTTGTTAACGCCGGTGCTGTAGAGGTACTGGGAGGTGTGGTACGATGCATTGAAACAGAGCTCAGCTAGACATTTCTACGTGTTCCAGTCTAAGCCAACTTTCTCCTGTCGTTACTAAATATTTACTGTATGGTGCAGTCATACCTTCCAGTGACAGGGGGGGAAGTCTGGTGATTGCAGAGAATTTTTTTTGTCTTTTGTCTGAGACAGATTGCAAGAAGTTGCGGTGACTCCTTTTGATCATAAGTCGATTTGTACAGCTTGTCTGATGGGACACAATCTATCTCAGAGCAGTTGGGGTCCTACTCAGACTGTCTGCAATCACGCCAGACAGATTGGCGAACATTTGCAAATAACTGTCACTACTTTGCAAATGCAGACAGATCACCAGCAGGTTGCAATCAGTCTGAGTCGGTCTGCACCGATGAGTGCAACTTGTCTATGACACATCTCTTTGCAGCAGGGGACTCAAGTGTGAAAGTGACACTGTTGAGTTACTGGTCAATCTAAGTTCCTGCCCTCACCTGTGACCACAAGCTCCGGGTGGTGACAGAGTGAGATTGCAAGCAGTGGAAATGAGTTTCCTCTGAAGGGTGAGGAGCTCGGTCGTTTAGGAGAGGCTCGGAGTAGAGCAGCTACTCTTCCACATGCTAGTTTAGCCAACTGATGTTGTTGAGGTATCTGACTAGGATGCCACCTGGGAGCTTCATTGGTGAGGTGTTCCAGTGTTCCAGCCATGAGCAGGCCCTGGGGTAAATCCAGGACATACGGGAGAGATTACACCTCTCAGCTGATTTGGGAGCACATTGGTGTGCCACTGGAGGAGATAGAGAGAGGGAGGTCTGAGCTGCTTAGACTGCTGGCCCTCATAACCCAGACCAAGATAAGCAGCAGATGATGGATGGATGGATGGCTTTTTTTTTTTCAAACCATATGTGGTGAAAAGTCATAGACATTTAGGGATGAAATCAAAACAGCTGCAGAACTCCATGTCAAGCATTAAATAAAAATGGTTGATTACTTATTATTTTTGTTTTTATTCTGGAATGTGTTCTTCTATGAAAATAAGAACTACCAATAACATGTTAACTCTTAACCACACGTTGTGTCACTTTGCTCATCCGTCAACTCTCAACTGACTTTAATCTTCACTTGTACTTTCTAACTCTCTGAAAAATAACAGAATGTGCATACTCCAACCAGGAATGTTGCTTTTGTTTGCACCAAAGTTTTAGTCTAAAGTTTGTTGAAATCCTGCTTGGTCTTCTGAATCCTCATGCATCAACTCTACATCCCATTATCACATGATGTCAGCAAAAGAAAACTGCCAGGAGCATTTATGGGTTAAGTGTAAGTGGGGAATGAGCTTAGGAAAAACGCTGACTGCTGCTGTCAGGCCGTGGGTGGGGTTAATGTTGTGGACTGTTTGCCCTCTCAGCAACCAGCTTGGTGGTCAGCCCTGATTGCATCCGTCTGTTGAAATACTCTGTCGTTCTGTCACTTCCTCTTTTGCTTTACTCACACACATACTGCCCTCACCCTGCTGACCATCTGCAAGCTCATCTCCTCATCACCCCAGCTCAAGGCGATCCTCTCTCTCTCTCTCCCTCTCTCTCTCTCTCTCCCACGCTCTCTCTCTCCCTCTCTCCCTCTCTCTCTCTCCCTCCCTCCCCCACATACTCACTGATCACAGAGCAATGAAAACAGATTTTTTCAATTAAGAAGTGCCGCTGAAAGTGTTTGCTTCAGGCTTCTGCCCTGCTGCGGCTCTCTTTGCCCCCCCCTGAGCTTGTCTGTCGGTTAGTGTGTTTCTTCCCCCCTTCCACCTCATTCCCAGCACAGCCAGGGGGGAGGGCAGGAAGCGGTGAGTAACTTTTAAACATTGTCATCCTTTTTCCTTGAGCTGATTTGCGGAGACGAGTTGTCTTTGGCATGGTGTCAAGATTTTTCCCCTGGGTGGTGTAAATTGGGCATTTTTGACACCTCCCCCTTTTTTTTTTTGAATAGCCAACCCCCTTGATGATTGATTAGTTTTCTTAAGGCTTGTCTTAACAATATAGATTTGAAGGAATGTTTTAATTTTTAGGAGTGTGTGCGCATACCACAACTATCTGGCCAGTCTGTGATGTGCTTCTGTAGGTTTACATCTGCACATGTCTGTGCTTCCAAAAGCATGCGTAACGTTAAGTGACTCTGCCAGCAAGTTGGTGTGCATTTGCATCTCTGTGATGTACGTTCTCTTTTTCTTAGCAGTACATTATCACAGAGTAATGACGGCTAAGTTAAAAACGTCACTTCGGTCTTGTCTTTTCCGTTCCCTCGAGTGCTGCTTTGTTGGGCTGCCAGTGAAGCTGTCAGAAGTGGGTTGCTTCATCTTTAAACAAGGGGGAAAAACATGTGTGTCAGGGGAGAAAGAGTAAAAATGGTTAAAGGGGGTGGGATGGATTGAATTAGAGGAATGGAGGAATCAAAAGTGAACGACAGAATGGAGAAGAAGGAAAGGCAGTTGAGAATCAGCACCTTGTCATCTCAGCTGTTGTGATTTAGATTGGCTGACAGCACACAAAGCTCCCAGCATCTCACAGCTGTGCGACATGCCTACCCTGTTTTATTTTTAACCTGGACACCTAAATTAGGCTCCTAGGTCCAAGCAGCATCCACACCATTGTCTCCAAAGCCTGTATGTATGTGTGTGTGGCTCCTTATCTTTAGATATGCATGTGCCAGTGTCTGTGTTTGACTGCGTCAGTAGAGGCCTATATATGTCAGTGCTATGATATTCTACCACACAACGCTGAGCGCTCCTCTGGGCTGTGCTCTGACTCAAATCGAGTCAGATGTGACAAGTTTAAGAACAGTTTACATGTGCAAGATCCGGGGTCGGCTCACCAGCCTTTATTGACCGTGTGAGTGTGTCCGTAAATTGCCAAAGTGCATTCCACACAGACGTGCTGCCAGCTCTGTTGATGGCACCCTCATGTGAGAGGCTGGTAAAAGACTAACATGGAGGGGGGAATGAAGGGGAAGAGAAAGAGGGGCTTGGATAAAAAGCAACTTCCTGTGCTCCAGGGAGCCGACAGTATCTTCACCTGGCCTGTGAGCAACGGTCCACAGAGACTACACCTATTTAAAAAATATTGAGCAAAATCATATCATCAGGAGAATTAAAATGGATTTATTGACAGTTCCTCTCCTGTCATCCTATTACCACTTGTTTCCGGACCTCAAGACAAAAACATCCCTCACTACAAGGTTTCTCTGCAGTGGAAGAGTAGAATCTGCTTAACTCACTAAACTGGAAGGAAGACTAATGTAAGGGGTCAGGGATGATCGGAGGGGCATGCAAAACAGGGGGATAAATGGATTAAATTCTGAAAGCAGATCTTTAGATGCTCCTCAGGCGGTGAGTGTGGCAATTGATTTGATGAGTGAGCGGTCCCCACACCCACATCCCCCATCCTTCCTCCTGCTGCCGGTCCTGCTGCCTGCATTTGTGCACCATGAACCAATCAATATCAGGGAGTTGGCTCGTAGTGGTGTATCAACTTAGAGTTACATTGATCTTACTTGCATTGATCTAACTCCTAATTATGTTTTATAGTCTGAATACGTAAACACATCTATACACTCTAAATGTAATAGCACTAGAGAAAACATCATTTTTACTAATCACAACATCAAATTTATAAATGATGGAATTTTGGTTGCATTATTTTGAAGGCCCACCTTTTTAACACTTCGGATTTTAGCTGTGAAATTTCACCTCCCACATCATTCCTCACATGTCCGTCTTCTCCTGGCGATGTAGCACCGTCACAGCCGTGAAACGAGACGCATGTTAATAAGTAAGATCAAGAATCCGCAGCCATGTTTGTGTGGTCAAAATAACAATGATACTGTGTAGCAGGTATAATTTTTGCCATGTTCAGTACATGGAAAGTGTAGCTGTCATAGTTCATCCTCCAACACATCACAAAATCCTGTAGGATTCGTCCTCTAGGCGCTGTGAATATCTGTGCTGTTCTAACTAGTAGCTGTGTGACTTCGTGGCAGGTGAAAGATCAAAATTCTGAAATGCTGATGTCAATACATGAAGAGTGAGGCTGCCAGAACTCATATTTTTCATCTTCTTCTTCTTCTCCATGACTCTTTTTGCAGAAACATTCACTATAATTTGTGCAAAAATGAAATGATAAACATTCCCATCCTGCTGCCAGCGCAGCAAAAATGTGCTTGTACTTGTCAGGCTCTATGCGCCTCAAACAGCTGGACAAAGAATATAATTTAATAGCAGATGAAAAGGCACGAGATACAAGGCGACTTTGTACCTAGAAGAAACAGAGTTTCCTCATGTGCAGTACTTTATCTCCGTCCAGTACTGGACGACATCAGACACATAGGAGACATAGCCAGATGCTCGCTCTCAGTTTGGCTAAATTAGAGCTAGTATGATGGTAGTTGAATGAAACGGCAGAGAAATTGGGTAACTGGGTCATGTCACATTTACCACTCCTTGCAGGGGGATGAAGGGAAGAGAGTAAATGGGGTCATTTTAATTTAAAAATATATCTGCAGTAGCCTAATTAAACAGCTGATTGCAATTAGAATTCTCTGTGTACTTAGACTTTTTATCACACTGGCCTGGTCTTGGATGTGTTTGAATATGCACACGCATGTGTGTACACAAAGCTCTGGAGACAAAGAGTGCGTCCAGAACAGGCTTGCTGCCACTATGCTCTGCCAAGCTCAGCCACTGATAAGGTTGACCACAGGGAGATGTCTGCACTCAGGACCCGTCAATCAAAACACAAGAGTCTGCCTCCACCCCTACTTCACAAGAGTGCGATAGGAGAGATTAGGGGGAGGAGTGTTGTGAGTGAGAGAGATGGACAGGCAAGGAGACAGATATAGAGTCTCACGGGTATAAATGGATAGAGGTAGTCAACTAAGGGAGAATGGGGGAAAACACGACACAATCCATGAAACTGTAAAAGATTAGTAAAGTGAGCAGACAGTGATAGTGTGTGTGTGCCTGTATTCTCTGTGTAGTGGATCTATACAAGGATTGTGACCCGCTTGTCATGTGGCAGCCAAACCACCTATGTTTAATAATCCTCCATACTTTCACCCACTGTTTTTTTGTAAAAAAAATGTACGCCTAAAGCCTTGATTAGGTTACAGAGAATAAGTCGGTTACCATAAAAATCTCATGGAAATCAAGTCATTGTCATGCTGAGACCTGGATGGAACAATAGAGCTTTGTTGAAGGCTCGCGGCAGAAGACATTTTTGGTAAACACAGCCCAGACTAAAAAATGTGGTCTTATAGCAGCAGTGTTTTGCAGCATAAGGGGTTGCTCTGAGGTGCAAGATAACTTGAGTGAGGAATGGAGGCACATAGCATACTCTAGTTGAACTTTATCTCTCAGAAAATTTCTGCTGACAAGGGAGGAAATTTGTTTTTGCTTATTTTTGGAGATCTTTGCGTCACACTTTATTAATTTCTGTCCTCAATAAGACACAGAAAGGGAGAAATATGTTAACACTTGACTCTCTTTATCCGTTTTTGGCTCCTTCCTTTGCTCTTCTATGTAGACTCGTCAGTGATCAAAGATGCTCCAGATGTTTGTTTTTTACACATCATCGTTCACCATCTCTTGGCATGGTTTGAAAGTGGCTGAGGACCTCTTCCAGTTCTGTTGAGTGTTCATTAAAAGAGAAGTGATGGATTGGGCTTTTGTGGGATGTGCATTAGCTTTAGATCTCCTGCAGGATTTAATAGGGAAAAGTGACACATACATAGCCCAGTTGCAGTAGTAAGGGCAAGCTCATTTGATTTTTGACTCTTGTTGACGCTCTGTATTCTTATCATATAAGGAATAAAGTGCCCTGTCACAACACAACACACTACAACACACCACCTCTGTCTCTGGAAGTAGTTTCATGGTGGAAAATTTGGCAGTGGAAATTCTTTGTTTTTGATCCATCTGCTCCATGTGCCACACTAAACAGAGCTATTTCTGGTTTCACAGCAGGCTGAGGAAGTGCTGGCTCTCTCACAGTTCATTAAAGTTTTGATGGAAAATAATAATGAACTGAATTACAGCTCCTTATTACAGCGGTGTTCATAGCAGTTTTTCTGTTTTTCCCAGTGCATTCAGTTTCACTATTTACTGTAAGCAATTCCCACCTGGGAAGTTTGAGGACGGCTTCTCCATATTGACCTCAACTAGCAGGCTCATGATGATGTATTACGTTTCTACTGTCATATGTCTTCTGTTTGGGTCACCCTTACCTAGTCCCAAACATGGGGTGTACTCTGAAACTCATGGCCACTGGTAGGCAAAAACAAATATGCATATATGAAATTGAGAGTTGAATAAAAAGCATTTCTGCCCAATTCCAAATATAATGAAGGCACTGGGTTGGCTAAAGACCTTAGATTTTTGTCATGTCAAAGATTTTTTTTTTTACGCCATATGTCTAAGTTGTTAGAAAATCATTAGCTATGTTAGCAAGCTAACAAATAGGCCTATATGTTAGCAAGCTAACATAGCTACACCAGCTTGCTAACATTAGTTGTTAGTTCATCAGCTCATTAGCTGTAGAAATGCTTTAGCTTAACATATATGTTAGGGGTATAACAATTCACCAGTACCACATTTCATTTCACATGTCCATCCATCCATCCATTCGCGTCCGCTTATCCTTTTCAGGGTCGCGGGGGGCGCTGGAGCCTATCCCAGCTGTCATAGGGCGAGAGGCGGGGTACACCCTGGACAGGTCGCCAGTCTGTCGCAGGGCCAACACACAGAGACAGACAACCATTCGTACTCACATTCACTCGCACATTCACACCTATTGGCAATTTGGATTATCCAATTAACCTATCCCCACTAGGTGCATGTCTTTGGACGGTGGGAGGAAGCCGGAGTACCCGGAGGGAACCCACGCAAACACGGGGAGAACTTGCAAACTCCACACAGAAAGACCCCGGCCTGATGGTGGAATTGAACTCAGGACCTTCTTGCTGTGCGGCAACAGTGCTAACCACATGTGATATTGTAAATGTTTCTACTGGGTTCAGTCCTAATTTCAGAATGAAAATGTAATTTAATCTTATACAGCAGCAACTTGTCAATCACAAATTAGCCCCATGCTAAAGCATACCCTGTTTTGTCCTTATCTTTGATGCTAAAGCTGGACTACAATTAAAAAAGTGAACATCATGGTGTATTCAGAGACTTCAAACCAATGACTGAGACCATAAACTCCTCAGGAAAATGTTTATTGAAGTCACCGATCGAGAGAGCCAAGAGTCTTGTCATAGATTTTTGTCCAACCAGACTTCTCTTTTGCATTGTTTGGAGTTGCTCCATTTGAGCAAATGCAGGTTTAAGCCATTTACACACTGCGTTTACTTTTCAGACCCAGAAGCTATGTACATCTTTTTATAGACAGGATGTTATATGGTCAGGATCCCACAGTTTTTCCATTCCTCCTGCTGATACCTCATGTCTTATTGCACTGTTATCCACTTGGCCTATAAAAGGCTCAGTTTTACACTTTATAAAATCTTACTCCTGGATTCTTTACCCTGTTGGTAATCCATCTTACTGAACTGCAGCTTTTGGACAGTTATCAGGGTTTTTTATGTTTTCTATTTATTTTATTTTTTTGTTGGCAGACAGAACTGACAAGGAAGCACTTTCACGCTATGCAAAGTCAATGGAGAGTCATGAATTGTTTTCCCCTCTGGTGTGGGCAGCACTTATATGTGCTCTGTCTCTTTAGAGAGTGGAAAACACCGTTGAGGAGTCTACTGTAGGCTATATAAGTGTCAGTATGATCAGTGTCATAGGTGGCAAGAGTGAGTTGGGTAAGGGTAATCTTTCAACAAAGCGTCATTATTTTGGCTATTTGGTTCAAAATGATTTTTTGGTGTGCCTCATTAAAATACATCTTCATGACTCAAAGTCAACTAAAAGATGATTAACAGTGAAATCACATGTTAAAACGCAGTGGAACGATTTGCAGTCATAATGTGAGCATGTAAGTTGGCATTGCTGGTTAGCTGCTGTGTTGCCTGGGAACTTTTCTCCCGTCTCTATGGCAACATGCACAGAAATCAGAGTTTTCTCCAGTCTCCTTTTATCCTTGTCTATTTTAATGCCAAGTTGCCATAAATACAGGACTTAGAGGAGCACTTCTGGTAATACACCCAGTTTGTGGGCCAACAAATGCTTTAATTATGCTGAATGCCAACCATATGGGATAGCAGGTAGGCGCCCCACTCTTATAGTCTAAACACACCCACACACAAAAAAATGCAATGTATACTCACATTATTGGGGTTAGGAAAAGTTGTGTGAGAGCCAATCAGTAGATTCTGTGCTGTATGTGTATTTTTATCTTTTTTTGGGGGGGGGGGGTTGAAAAAAAATTAAAAGCCCAACTTCTGCCTACACTGACCAGTGGCTTAACTCTTTGGATACTATGGCTGTTTGCTTTATTTCTACAACCTGAAAAGGGAGATTGATACCTATGGCATTCTTGTTTCACTGAGCTCCATAGTCTATTGGCCCTCAGCACTCACTAGAGAAAATGAAACCTCTCTCTCTCTTTTCCAAATTTAATAATATAAAATAAAATCTGCCGACAACCACGTCTGAGCCTTCCTAGTTTGTGCATACCTTGTTTATTAAATCAGTGTATAAGGTAAATGTATGAATACTAGTGCAGGGCAGAAAAATATCTAGTAGCTGGTTGACAAATTGTAGCTAATCAATCTGTTCAGCAGTTCTGTGCAGAATCACTGTGACTGTAATGACATGATTGGGAGGTTTCTTTACTCAATTATTTGTCCCCAGTACAATTTTAAAGCACTTAAATTTAGCGTTAGCCAAAAAAGGGTAGGAGCCTAAGGTTGAATAGTTAGCAAAATGATAGACTTGCTGTCGTGCATGTGTTTTGCATGCATAAAATGGACTGGCCTATAATCAGACACGTGTGAGGCTAACCAGCCAGTCACTGGTCTTGGCCAAAAATGTTGGAAATCGGCTGATTCCAGTCCCTGGCTGATTGATCGGTGCATCTCTAGTTTTAGGGCTGCTCATTAATCATAATTTTGCCAGTTGTCAGAACTAGATTCAGATGTTATCTACAACAATTAATATACTCGCGAACTTTTTAAACTTTTTCACATGTAGATAACTGAAGCACGTCTAAATACTTTATTTGTGATTGTAGTAACTTACTGTATTGTAACCCTGTTGGCTTTCATTACACAGTGGCTGTCAGTATAAGAGTCCGTCAATTCCCACAACACTGGATCTACGTCACAGTCCACAGTCTTTAGCAGGAAAGGCTCGACCGGTAACACTCACTCAACCTCAGATTTGAGCTTCTCTCATTAGTTAACCACTAGCAGAGCACATGTTGCTCCATGGATAAGTGAAGGCTTGATTTGAAGAGTCACAGCCAAATTAAAAATCTGACTGCTGCTTCAGAGTGCTGACTTTTAGAGTCTTATTGTGTTTGTTTGCGTAGGTTTCCTAATAATTGATGGATGGGTTTGATCAGTATTGGTGAAAAAAAAGTGTAATTGATGGAGCTTAAGTATAATGACCACGTCATTTTCATCGTTTTGCATTTCTGTGGTAACATAACAACCAACAACCTGTCAACCTTATACCTTATATAGCAGTGGCACAGAAACGTCCTGCTGTCTGGATTGTAGACCACATTCATATGTGCTGCTAGGAGTCTTTTTGTTTATTTCTTATTTAATTTATTTTTTGAGAGCCACAGTTGTTTGATTCCCTGTGCTTTCAGTCCATATGGTAAGCAAGGCTAATAGGCTCCCAATGCTCTGTGCTTGAGGCACATATCATCGCATCAATCTTCTTCCTCTTCTTCTCTTGGAAAAAAAGAAGCAAATTGTGTTTTTTTGCAAAGCGCCAGACTGTTTACTTATACACACAGCATTATACATCAGTGGTTCTCCAGATATTTCTACTGTCAAACTGTGATCACTGAGAGAAGGTGAAAATGTAGTAGCTTCTACACTTGGCTAATTCAGCAAACAACAACGCAGAGTCGTTATAGGAGGAGGAGTAAGAAGAATGAAAAATGACCTGAGTTGAGGGGGAAAAGGAGACAAATCCAGAAAGGCAGTTAATGAATGCGTGGGAGGAAGGTTTAAGACAGAGGGACACAGAGGATTACAGAGAGTTAATTAAAAACTTGTAAGAGGGTATTGAGTGAAGGTTAAACAAAGGTAAGTAAAGCGAGAGAGGGGAAACACTGGAGTGAAGCAACAATAAGAGAAAGTAGTGCCAGGCCAGGGGAAAGAAGGAGGAGAAGCACAGAGGGAGTGTGTGCTGAGAGGGAGGTGAGGTGAAAGATGTATAGGAGATGCTGAGCGAGGGACCTGTACAGCTGCAAGTAGAGAGGTGAGGTTAGAGGGAGGCAGGAGGAGAAGGAGGGGAACTGAGAGCATTGCCAAGCTGTCCCAGGGGTGATGAATGAGGCCATAATGAAGTATCTGTGCTCCTCTGCCTCTGCTGCTGGCTGGAGAATACCGCAGCCTTGGCACGGCCAAGGGGCCCTCTCAATCATGCCAGGAGAACGAACACACACACACACACACACAGAGCAAAGTGCAAAGTACATGCACATATACACACTGAAATGTATGACAGATGATCTCTCCACCCGTAATGTCTCCATCACAGACATTTTTACCTCCGCTCCGTTTCTCTCTCCACCCAGATCCAGGGAGTGTGGTTTTTGTAAAACAACCCATTGTTCGGTATGACAGGAAGGTAATGCACAAGGCACTGCGGTTCTCCACAGAAACACATGCACACAGCGAGCAATTGAAGTCAAGAAGACTGGTAAATTCCTCCTCTGCAGTAAACAAGTCCTGCTGTCCTGCGGTTACCAGTGCTGTCACCAGTACACAATGATATGTCAGTTTGCTATTTAGTCATTGTCTTCTCTGCATACTGAAGATGCATTGTTTGTGCAGCATTGACAAACGGTCTGTGCCACTTGTACACGTGTCTACACGCAAAAGGTTGAGCAGACTTCTACAATGGGCATCAGTGGGGGGAAGCTGCCTCGTGACAAAGAGTGATTGAAACCACTGCACAGTTTTATTGTTTGTGTGTTAAAACTGACCAGAACAGTCAAGGCAGCACAATCCAAAAAACAGCAGAGCTTGACTTATTCTCTGAAGTGCAGGCATCACCTCATGTCCCTTTCTATTTATTGTTGTGTTGCCTGGCAGTGATGTAACAAATGAAAGCATGACCAGAAATAAAACAGATTGTTGATTTATTTTTTTAATGATATTCAGGGTGCTTTGACTTGCAGTGTGTTTCACCTGCAAAGATCGAGATGTAGGCTAATATCAACAAAGCTCTGGTGACCTTTTCTACCAGCATCTGCATGTGGTTACCTGTCTTCTTGATTGTGCAACGCCCCTATTTAGAGGTAGGCAGTTGAAACCACTCATTCACCCGTCAAATGGCAGAAGTCATCTGGCATTCTTTGTCATGTAAAGGAATTTTTCCCTCCCAAAAATAACATTTTTATAGTGGATGTGTGCACTATTTGCATTCTTACTTGTTTATGGATCCAAGCACTATGAATTTTTCCCTGCAGTGTAAAATGGATTTCTGCTCCTCCTCTACTGTCAGCGTTCCAGAGGGGAAGCTTTGAATTAGGAGGAAACAGCACTGGATGTACAGTATAGCCTGAACTTTGCTGACAAACTACTTTTTTTTTTTTTTTTTTTCTTTTTTTCACTGATCTTTCCCAGAAGACCAGAAATGGGAGAGAGAGAGAAGGAGAGCTGTAAGGGAAAGTAGGACAGGGACGATGGGATGGATCTCTCATACTCTCTCTTTCCTTTGTCCGTGGCTGTCCACAGCATCTCTTCTCTGTGCCCATGCTCACATTTTAAAATAAACTTTCCAGTGCAAATGAGAATCCCGCCCCACAGTCTTGATGTTGCACATGTTCAGTTATAGTCTTCTATCTGGTGCTGTGCAGGTAGGATAGACTTTTTTCTGCCAAGTTGCTTTTGGCTATTGCCTTATTCACAAGGGGTCACCACAGTGGGTAGTTTTGCATGCCTTCCTGATGCAGGCTCCCAAAGTGATTTGTGTCTCCTCCTGAGGTTGAACCGGAGATATTTCTTTTTCTTGTTATGCAAATGTGTAAATCGCTATACTTTGGCATGCTAGCTCTAGCTAAAAACAATTTACAGTACCAGGGACATCGGGGTGAACCAAAAGAGGAAAGTTGTGGTTTGTAAAACGTTGAGGGGATTTAAGATTTAAGAATTCTAGATGCATCGTTGTAAGTGACTGCATTCAGATTGCACATAGGTCTGGTATCACACTGGTATTGCAGTTAACAAAAAAACATATTTGTTATAATTTCTTTAGGGCGATCCCCTTGGTTGTGACTTTAAGTAAGGCAGTAGAGTTTACAGTAGCTCTGTTTGTCCACACACTGCAGCTCAGCTGGTTTGTACTCCACTGTGGCCAGTTTATCTACAGGGGCTTCTCCTCCTGCTTATTATAACAAAAACTGTAAGTTAACCATGTGCGCGCTCTCTCTCTCTCTCTCACACACACACACACACACACACACACACACACACACACACACACACGGATCCTAAAACTCAATGGCTCGTGTGTGTGTGTGTGTGTGTGTGTTCCCTCACACTTTCATTCTTTCAGTTATATAGATAAACACACACAGTTAGAACTGGAGCGTGTCCTGGCTTATCATGTTCAGGGTGGTGGAGGTCACTGGAGTGCTGTGTGTGTGTATTTTGGCTCAGTTTCATACAGACATGTAGCCTGTAGATTGGTCTTGTTCCAAACAAGTCATCCTTCCAGTGAACCAGCCCACATACAGTACTCCGTAACATGTTTCTCAGTCACTGAGTTGCTCTTTTCTCTGCTTCATATCCTATCTTTGGGGCATTGTGCTTTACTTCTGTTAGCCTTGCCTTCTTTCTTAATATCTTTTATGAAATTTAGCCACTAATGGTTTAGACATGAATTCCTAACAATCTGTGATCCATGTCTCCACTGCTGTGTTTTGCCTAATTTTTACAGAGAGGAATGCCGCATTGAAAACAGACATTCACCCAGGCATAGCGTGGACTGCTGAGTTGTCACAATGAACTGCTAAGGTTTTTGCCACGTCTCTTATTCAGTAAGAGTTTGTATGTAGACTTGTGTTTGATTTGTGAAGGAGAAGAATGGAGTGAGAGATAAACATCAGCTGTGATCAAATACAAAGGAATGCGGAGCGGAGGAATGGGCCGAAAAGCAGGGAATGATCTAGTTTAGCTCATGGAAGATGAGGAAACCAAAAGATGCATGCGTGGGTGCAACTATTGAAAGATGTGCATTTTTTTTGTGAAAAAACTTTTTAATTGATTTACTGCCTCTGCAACAGCATGTGTGACTCGAAATTGTTTTAACGCCATTGTAGCCCAACCCTTACTTATCGAATGCTCCATTTATGGTTATGGAGAGACACGGGAAGAACAGCTGTGTGTTTTGGCCTGCTATAGGATTTAGGCAGCAGGTCAGTGTTGTTTAACAGTTTAGCCTAACAGGTTAATGCAACATTATCATAGACTTTCTTTCCTTTTTGGTTTCTATAACCTGACAGGAACCATCTGGCTCCCATATGGCAAATTCTCAGTAATCAGTTGAAACCTGCTTGATAATCAGTAAATGCTACTGAAACGGTGGTTCTAGAGGAAAGACTGTTCCCAAAAGTGTGTGGGTGTATGTAACCAGGCCAGAGACGGGCCTTATCACCAGCCCTCCACTCCTGGCCAGACCTTAATTAGCACATAACTGCTTAGCGCAGATCTGGCTGAGCCCAGGGAAGTTACACGCACCCCCAATCACAATCAAGCAATAAACATGTGAATACATATTCTGTACGAAAACCCAATGAGTGTGTGTGTGTGTGTCGGTTGTGGTTTATAGATTGTGTAAATGAATCTGTGTGTGAAATCTTTATGTTAGTTTTGCAAAAACTGTCTCAGTGTTTAAACTGAACTAGCTCACACTCACATTTCCAAACCCAACATTCTGAAGTTCATAGTCCCAAAAGTGAATTCATTTCAGGGTTTTCTAAAGGTTTCTTTGTTGGTTTAACAGTGTTTTCTTTTTTTTTTTTTTAAGCTATTCTTTCCCAGTAGAATCTCCTCCCACTCTCCCTTGCAGACTATTGATGCAATCAAAAAGGGATTACTTTTAAAAGAAAATAAGGAGTATTAAGTGTTTTTAACTGCCCCATAAAACTGAACAGTAAAATTCAGTTCTCTAGGAATTTTTCACTCAATAGATTGACCAAAAGCTTCAGCTCAATATGACACCTCAGATTCTCGTAATGTGTGTGTGTTGTTGTTTTTTTCAGATCCAACAGGTACAATTTGCACTAAAAATGTTCCTGAATTAATCTGAATTAGCTCTCTATTAGAGCAGGGCGATATGACCAAAAATATTTATCACGATATACATTTGAATATTTGCGATAACGATATAACTGACGATATAATTAACACTAGACAAAATACTTTACAACTCCACAACTTTATTAGTGCAAAAAAACAAACATCAATGTATTTTCACGTAAACAAGCAGCTTTTTTAAATGCATTAAAGTTATATAAAAAATTAACAGTGCAAATGCAAATTCCTTGCTGACAGTTTAACCAAAAGGCATTTCCAGTGGAAATTGGCCGACATATCCTCAGCATAACCATGTATAATATCCACAAAACTTAAAAAGAGGTTATACACACACAATACGGTAATACTGTGTTGAAGCATAGTACGTATCACTCCGCGAGGCTCCTGCCTACGATAGCCGTAATGCTCCAACAATCCATCAAGCGGTGCGGCTTCGTAGCTTAGCAAAGTCGTACTAAAACATTTGACAGATTTTCGAGCGCCGTGTACATAAAATCGTTTCGAGGTCAGTAAACACAACCAGAATTCATACATAAGGCACACGGGATTATAAGGGCTACTGTCGATTTTCAGAAAAATCAAAGGATTGATTTTAAGTGTGCCGTATTTTCCAAACAACGCGGTAATAACGACGGCCCGCCAGCATGCGCTACCAAAACTAGTGCTTTGTTGTGTATCTGACGGATGAAAGCCAAACCAGTTCCACACCACTGAAGTTGCAGCATTTTTACAAACCAGTTCTGGTTCATCCGTTTCCTTCGACGATCCACTTTCGCTCTTCTCATTCTGCATCGCCGCCATGTGCTTATGCAAACAAAGGCACTGCGCATGCGCGTTTTACCCATATTCTATCGTGATATTTCATTTTCTTATCGTTGCCCATCATTACACCGGTATTACCGTGAACGGTATGATATAGCCCAGCCCTACTCTCTATTCATTCATAAAAATCCCGCTAATGGTCACGTAGGCTGGCTTCAGCAGTATCGCTTGTCTAAACCACTCCTAGCACCAACCATGCCAACAAAGCATGCCATGACATCAGTCGACTCTCGTGAGAGCAAAGTCGGCTCACGTTACATTCTTTAGTTGCGTACACCATTCATCCATTTCACCGTTCATTGAAAACATGGTTAAGCTAAATTAACACTCTTTTCAGCAAGTTCATGCACAGCACTGTTTATAATGGCACTTCCACAGTATACGTGAATCACCTCCCTCTGGACTGGCAGCCTGGTCTATCACTAACCTATAACTCACACAGTTAGGTTGTGAGACAATTATTACGTCTCGGATGGCAGATTTCACTCTCTGGAAAACCCAGACCACCCCTGAATGTTCCCACAGTCTCCTGCAAGTCCCTGACCGCAGATAAGACACCCCCAGCCCCCCCAGTACTTTGAAAGACTGTTATCTTAATGCACCCACTACTGTGTAATGAAAGCAGCTGATTTTTAAAATAAAGTTCAAAGTGTTACTTCTCTTTCTGTTTCCTCTTCCTGTTTCTGTATGCAGTTTCACACACTGGCAAAGTTTTATAGCTGTTCCTCTATTACTTACACACAAACACCCTCACGTGCAGGCGACAGTCATGGTCTTTAACCCCCATCCTCCTGCCAGAAGTCAAAAATGGCCCCCTCTTTGCTTCGAATCTGTGCTAGTCGCTGGAAAGCTTTTAGTTTCGTCTCCTCTAGTGACCAGCCCTCTGCCCATCTATCCAGCCAACCAGGAGTTGCTGCTGGAAGTTTTAATGGTCTTTCTGCCTCTCGTAAATCGGCACATGAAGTCAGGAGATTTGGGGGCTGGGTGGGTCCTTTTGATCTTGGACAATGACCTCTAACTTGGTGGTTTCTGACATCCCCCTTCCTCTATATGTCTACACACCAGACTTCAACAACATCATACTACAGCAGAAAGAGACATTTCCTGGATGATGCGCTTTGAGCTGGCCTTTTTTCCTTTTCGTTTTTTTTAAAGACTGTTGATTTGTTGGGGGATGCGAACATCATGGAGGAAAAAAAAGATGCTTCATGGCCCAAACTCTGTTTTAATGAGAACAGACCACAGCTCCCCTGCGCAGCGCTGCATGTGGCTGTCGACCCCCATCAACAAACATGTGAAGATAATTGAGAACAGATCCACGCTATTAATTAATCTAAATAGTACAGTTAGATGGAATTTGGTCCACAAAGTTCCTCCACATATTAATGAAGACATGCACAAGGACATCCTCCTATTAGTGGGGAATTTGTCATTCATCTGTCCTAAGTTATTGAGGGAACATCGCAGATGTCCACGCAACACGAGGAAAACGTGACACACTGTAAGACTCCCCCAGAACACGTGTTTTCATGTTTGGCCTCAAGTCGTTATATTGGAAGTTCACTTGTCATGTGTCTGATCAGAGCTGCTGGAGTTTGCTCCATTGATCCAGCTTCACTTCCTCCTTCTCGAAAGCATGGCGTGTCTGTGTGTAAGTGAGAGCGTGTGTGTGAGTGCACGCATGTGCTCTGGTTCTTGCATGATGGAAGACGCTGAGATGGAACCACGTTGATGTGAATCTCCACTTCCCAGTTGTATCTGATCATTTATTCGACTGCGCTCGCTATCTTTGTCTCCTCCCTTCGGAATTCTTACGAATCCACTCGCAATCACGTTGAGGCCATTACTCTCATTTGTACCTGCAGGCACAAACATGCCCTTTGGCTGGCGTATATCTTCCCCCTCTAAAACTCTTATTTAACCCAAATCTGTCACATTCCACACTAAACAAAGGTGCAGTTACCTGGAGCTCCTTTTGATCAGGCACCACTTTAGAATAAAAATAAATAAATACAGAACTGATACCCAACCATGACAAAAACTCTTTCACTGCTACCAGTTGAGGATTAGCCCTTCGGTTTTTGCAAACATTATTCATCCTTCCTTTTAACTTCTTTGTTGACTTCACCAAGGGACACGCAATAGCTCCTCCCATCCTCTGCTTATATCCTTTGATGCCACATTTAACATCTGCCTGTATGTGACACATTAGCCACCACCTGCTTCCCAGCTTAATTGTTTACAGTATCTGCAGTCCAATTCTGGTAGCTGGTAGCTATCTTGTCATTGTAAAAATACCCTCCCCTTCTTTTTAAAGCCGTAATCCTGGCCTTTAGTCTGCTGCTTTGTACAGTTTGTTTCCACAATGTCTTTTTCAGATCATCTCTGCTTAGGCGAGCCGTGGTGCGTTAGTACAGTTCAGCACAGAGATGGTATGTGCTGATTAGTGGCCAAATGAGCTGCAGCAAAGCACCATTATACTGTAAAGTGCTGACTGCTCAAACAAACGTTATACTCGCATTTGCACTTTAATCATATTCTTTCTTTGTGGTCCTGCGCTGTTTCGCAGCTGCAGTTCCCCTGACACCAGCATCCACAACTAAAGCTGTGCCCCAGCATCATAATGTAAGCTCATTCTGAGGGAATTATGCCCACATTTTCTCGTGACTGTATGACAAGCATGTGCAAGCATGCATCTGTATGTGGAAATCCAATTGAGTAAAAACCAAAACATACTGTGTCAGTTGTTTTTGTTGAGTATATCCAGTCATTTATGGATGGATGGATAGATGGCTGCTTTATTTATTACACAAAATTGGGAAAATGTTTGGAAATTTCTGGTGACAGTTCTGAACTGCAGTCGTCAGCTGATAAAGAATATATATTGAATAGCTTATTGTCTACTTCTATAGAAGCAAGAAACTTGTATTGGATAAGTAGGTTTACTGGTCGTATTATGTGTGCACTGGAAAAGAGACATACAGTAAGTAAAATACTAAAAAAAGGGCACCGAAAGATTGAAGGTTGGCAAAGTGAAGCTATTGCTCGCTGGTGTCTTTCATTGCGAGAAATGTATGATGTCGGTTTGTGGTTGGGGTTGGGAAAAGCTCAAGGATGGGATCGGTAAAATGGTACCTAGATGAAACGCAAAAGTGTTTCTGTTATTTAGCGTTTGTTCTGCATCAGTGCCTGCCTGTTCCTTTTTACTCTCCTCTACTTCAGCCAAGCCCACATGAATGCCAGTCCTTCCAAAAAGAAGAGCGAGATAAGTGGGTATCTTTAATCTGACATGTGAAGGAGAACCTTATATTTATTCATGGTGGAGCACAACTGCTTCAAATTTACTTTTAGTTCAAATTTCTGTGTGATCCGTGGAAGGGTAAGGAGCACACACACACAAACGTTGTGATATGTACACACCCAATCCCTGGTTGTGTCCCTGACCTCTGAGGTTTGGCTGAATAGCAGACCATGGTGGAGCTCTGAGTGCCGGCAGACCAGATGTGGCTGTCTAACCTCACAGACCTAACAAGCGGCTGCTTGGCCAGTAGCCGTACAACCGCTCAGCTGCTTAGCATTCTGCCTAGAAAGCCACTGGTCACGGTAGCAAGCCACCAGTAGGGTGCTGGCTTTAAAGAGATGAGGTTTTCCCTAATGTCAGGGAGCTGTGCACACCATCTTAAAGCTTCACGTTAACTAGGTTTATTAAAGCCATATCCTTATGTCTTTGTTGGTTTGTGTGCTGCCTGTTAGGATTTAATGTGGCTTTGGGTCAGTAGTAGAATCAGACAGTTTTGGATTCATGCTGTTGTTGCTCATTGCTAACAGCACCGAATTCGAAAGTACTCACTAATGTGAAGAAATTGTGACTTTTTCCTGCAGAGATGCATAAAGAATCAACAGTGCCGATTCAATGCAAACTAGCATAACGAATTTGATCCCTCTGCAGAGTTTTTCATTGTTTTTCTTTTTTATCTAGCGTAAAACTGTAACTGTAAGCTCATGGCATTCTAGACCACCCGTCCCCCACCCCCCAGCCCCCTGATTACTCATGCGCCACCACAAATGGAACGTTTTAAATATAAAAGAATGCATAAATGCAACGTTTTTGTTTTTTCTGGGGGGTTTTGGGCTGCTGGTTGTGTCCTCCACTTCCAGTCTAACCATCACATGATGGCAGGTTTCAGTTTTAACAGGCTAAAAGCACAGTCCAACCATCTCTGCAAAGAATTCAATTCATTGTCCTTCTCCTGTGTCGTAGGTTTCAGTCAGCTCACTGTCAAGTTGTCCAGAAATCCTCAAGTTGATGATCAGAGCTTTCAGGGTGACACAGGAACACTAAAGTTTGCCCAGCATGCCCAACGTGAGGGTGATAAATTTCACCCTTCTGCTCTAAAATACTCATTTACAGCAGTGAAGAAAGCCCAGTGGTAAAACAGCTACGCTGACATTGTAGCATTGTTTCTCTTTAGCAGACCAATTTAAATTATTTCAGCTGAAAGTCTGTACTTTACTCCGCACCCCTCAATCACTTTTTGTCAGCTCCCTTCAGGAAAAAACAAAAAACTTTTCTTACAATGCTGAAGTCGCAAAAGACAAAACCATGAACAACGGGAATAAAATCCCATCAACAGATTACAGGCTTGAGCGTGGCTTGATTTCCAGAAATATGTAATACATTGCACATGGGCACCAAATGTGTCCCAGATGTGATGGGGTTCATGTGTTGTTCACGCTGTTCTGTCTGCACCCCGAGATCTGTGCTGTGTCATCAGAAAACTCTGCTCTCGCTCATATCGGCGTCCCACCACGGGAGACATTTTCACGAGCTATTGTTTATGACTACACATGCGTCTATTCATTTTCCAATTAAGATCCGGGGAGGCTTGTGATTATTTTCAGTAAATCCAGCTGACTCATCCCATGTATTGATTGAATATTGTTTGAGAAAGCGACTGTCTGGCTCCCCGCTGTGTCCGTTCAAACTCTCACCTTCTTGATTTTTTTATTCGTAATCAATAAAGTTCACAATAGATAAACGGCACGCTGATCTCTCAGTAAGATCAGGGGATCAGATGGACAAGCAGCTTAATGCAAAACAGCTCATGAGCTTTTCTCAATGTTTCTGTGTCAAGAGGTTGATCCTCGAGGCTGGAAACCTACCTTCTGCCATCTCGAGCCCACACAAAGCCAAGTAAATTTAGATTTACATCTGTATCTCCAAGACTAGAAAGGCGTTATTAGTACCTGCAAACAGAGCTAAAATTGAATGAGTAGCTTTAGTAATGTGATTTTTTCTCATTAAATCAGGATAACTCAAATAACAGTACTTTGATTTCATAAAAAAAGAATTAAAAAAAGAGAAACTCTTACATTTTTAGAAAAAGCATCTGAATATGAAGAAGCGGCAGCTGCTAAACACTAAATCAGCTTAGAAAGACTGACAGTAAATGAGTATAAACACCGCAGACAGCTTATAGTAAGCTGTTTCAGTTACAGACGCTAATATTCAGTAAAGCAGACACGATATACACGACATTCATACCACACCAAATGTATTGGAGCTTCTTGATATGTTTCTTTTTCCACTCTGTGAAGATGATATTTTATCCAGTGGGTATTAAGAGTAGATGCTGAGCAAATAAAGGGTGGCAATGTGAAGATTTTGTCAGTGAAACCACATCTTGCAAAAGGTGAATGTTTGTTACTTTTTTTGTAATGATCTCCACCCAGACCTTTTCTGGTTTAACTCCCCTTGATTCTCCTCCCAAAGGTTTATAGCTTCACATCTCTCTACACATAACATTAATTTTAAATTAGTTATGTGAAATTAAGTATTTCAAAAATCCAAATGTAAAAAATAAAAAAAAACGTTATGATCCTTTTGCGTTTGTGTGGCTGACTTGCTTGTCTGGCAAGTCTTATCCATTTTGTGCCTTACCTGCTTTTGATTGTTTAATATGGACACAGGTATTTGCTGAAGCAAGCAGAAACACCTGATATACGGACGTGTTGTTTTTTGTTTTAAAACCATGTAAAAAAAAAAAAATGTAGCCAGCTTACGGTAAATGCAGACTGAAGCCGGCAGAATTTTGGTAGAGCAAAATATGCCTGCATGTTGTGGTGCTCAGATTTAATTGGGGTCTGCGAGGTAATCTTCTATAAACACAGCAAACAGAATACATTAGTCTTGCCACAAAATGATGGTAATTTAAATGTGGGTGGGAACAGATAGACATGTGCAACTAAATGGGACTGCAGGAGGTTCTGCCCAATTATTGGTGTTGCTGCAATAGGTCATGATACCTAAACAGTTCTCCCTGACACTCTGTTCTAATGCTTGCATACAGTCAGGGTTATAGGTTAATTCCAGAGTATTCGTAAATGTATTGGCATGAGGTTTGGCTGCAGATGGATGGGCTTGGTGTTACCATGTGCTCCTCCTCCCCGCTGTGTGCCTTCTCCTCCTCATTGTGTTTCCCTCTCAAGCTTTGTCTCACAAGCCTCCTGCCTTTCCCTTTTATGTTTCCCCCTCTCGCTCGGTCTATCACCCATTGATGTTGGTTTTATGATCTCTTTTTATGATCCCTCTCTCTCCCTCTGTGTCTCTCTCACTCTGAGAGTCGCTTGGTGTGTTGCTGGGATGGAAGAGCAGACTGAATGTGATTCATTCTGACGCCAGAATCAGTCTTGTGGCTGGCACAGTCTTGGCATGCAGATACACACACACACACACACACACACACACACACACACACACATCGTGACACATGCGCTTGCACACATACACACACATAGATATATACACAGCAGCCTTTCTTGTCCGGAGTTTATTCTACTGGCTGGTATGCTGCCCCAGATACCAGACGGAAGTCAGAACAGGCACCGAACACACTTGAGCTGCAGCGCTGTGATGTGATTAGACATGGCGGATATCGACTGTGCCTTTTTACAGATTAGTATGTCACTCTCTGTTACACTACCAGTGACTGAGGGCTTTGCTTGATTTTTGTGGAAAGCGGTAGCTTGTAAAAACTGATACAATTGTTTGCATGGTTGTGAGTATGGGAGTGTAAAGAAATGTCGCACATGTGTTTTTTGGCACACACACACACACACAGTGTGTGACTGTGTCTTTGTGTGTTTCTCTCCAGTCAAAGGTATTTATGTGCAACCATTGCTAGCAACACATGTTGAGCCCATCAACAGACTCAAAAAAAACCCAAAAACCAAAGGATAATATGCAGTGATAACCTGTTCATTGTGTCATGAAGAAGATTTGATATTTTTAACTTTGAGGAAGTGATTTAAGAGCCACTCTACTGGTCATTCCTAAGCCTGTATGAAAACTAGCAGATGTAATACTGATGAGCACTGATTTGTCATTCCTTTAACTCAAACCAGCCTTTGGCTGTTTTTCTTCCTGTCCTCTCGTGCTGTCTTTCTGTTTAGAGGTTCTTCACACACGCACGCACGCACACACACGCACAGAGGGAGCTTTATTGTCATTTCGGTATGTTCATGGTTGCCACTTAGAGCCAAACACACAAATAATACTGAAAGCAACAGAATGCCTCATTAAGGACAACAAATTACACATGGCCAGCTCTCTTTTCTTTGTTTGTGTTCTTATTTCACACATATATAAGTGTCTCTTTAGTGAGTCCTTGTCTTCATGTCTGAATACTTGAAGGCTTATATAGTCCTCTTCCTCCTCTCATTCAGTCAGCAGTTTTTAAACACTGACTTCATTGATTCTCAGCTCTTCTTATCCTTTGCTCCTGCCTGGGACAGTTCTAACTAATCACACACTAACATTACTGTTTCCTTGTGTGTGTGCGTGTGTGCGTGCGTGTCTGAAATCACCTTAGTCTGAATGGAAATCGCTATACATGCATACAATTGCTCATGTGTGAATGTCTGTGTTTGTGTGCGAGTATGTGAACATGCCCGAACCAAGCTGTGATGTCAGATGCAGGTCAGCAGAAGGACATTATTATTAATATTATTGTGTCTGGAGCTCCACAGTGGGGGTAAGAAGTCTGTTTTCGGCTTCCCTGTGGCTGATCACTGCGGCCCCAGTCGGGCTACACAGAGGCCCGTCTGTGGCCTGCAGGACCAGGAGCCCGCGGGGCGAATAAAAATGCTGTGAAACGCGTGTTAAGAAAGGTGTGAAAGAAATCCGAGGGCGAGACGCTGCTTTTTGTGTGAAACCGCTCCCTCCTCTTTGCCACTGCCGTGCACATGCTCCCTCTCTCACACACTTAAACGCACACACAGACATACGCTTGCACTTTTCCTTTCACACACACCTGGCATGGAGGTTCACAGTTTAAATAAACAGCGGCTCAAGCAGCGGGGCCAGGTCTGGCATAAACGGCAGCAGACCGGGATGATTTTTCTCTTGGGGTAATGCTCTCTTTCACATATTCTTAATGATGCTTTAAAAGGGTAACGAAGGGGAGCAGCTGTAAGAGGGGAGTGAACTAGGTGAAGAAAAAGCTACAAGTGGGCAGAGACTCCAACATGACTACCTTTTTATGAGTAAAAATAATTACTCAGACCCGGCATTCAGAAGACGCCTGCAGTACATCTTAAGATGCAGTAGAAGGTCTGCATTTACTCAGAGACGCGCTCAATTGGAAGGTTTGACCTCCGCTTGATAAAAGTTCTTTAATGGGATTTGTCTGTCTGTGTGCGTGTGTGCTGTTTGCTGTGACTCATCCCTCCTGAGCCTTCTCCTGCAGCTTTGTCTGTCCTTGCGTGTATGTGTTTGTTGCCTACAATCTCAGCTCTCAGCAGCAATCGGTCAATAACACTTCAAACTCACCGTTTTCATCGACCCCCGTGATGAAACACACAGCAAGTCTGTCACGTCCTGGAAATGGCAATTTCTCCTCCAATCCATAACGTCCACAGGCCTTTGGGACCATGTGGGGATAGGGCTGCGGCGGCTGTATTGACTGAGTGGCGTGTTGTGTATGTGATTGAAATCTACTATTCATTCATTCCCGTAAGGTAAACATGGTAACGGGATAAACTGAGGGAGATTAAATGGCTCAAATATGACTTTGGTCACTCACTACAGGCTTTCAGTGTCTGATCTTCTTTTAGATTCAGATGTTTATTATTTAATATACCAAACAAGCTCATATAGACATAATCTAATCTCCTAGTCTTGTCATTTTGTCATTTTCTCCAATAGATTTTGAATAAGTTTCTAAAAAAAAATTTTTTTCAATAAGTTGCTTATAGTTGACAAGGTCCTATATCACTGTTCTCAGTCTGACGGCGAAGCTGGAAATAACAGACAAATTAGAAATGGATTTGAAAACTTTTCCGTGACTTTTGAACAACATGCTCTGCCTCTAGTTCCATATTTTCCCCGATACCTTTTAAAGCCCCATAAATATAGTTTTCCCATCCGTTTTACTGATTCATCTAACAGCCTCTAAATGTATTGTTTGGGTATGTCTGCGTTTCATAGGTCCGTGTGTGTGTGTGTGTGTGTGTGTGTGTGTATGTATGTGAAATAAAGTCGTCCTTCAAGCTTCAGTTGCCAATTAAATGCTTTGCGTGGAAAGACTAAAGAGCCTTGAACAATGCCGAACAGTGCTACTCCTCCCACCACAATTATGTTGCATCTTAAAGTCGGAGACAGTATAAGTGCAGCAAACCCAACCTCAAGGTGTATTCCCACATGACTATCATGACCCATGCTGAAGCATTTTTGTTGCCGTTAATTATTTTTACCACAAACTGTACACAGAAACAGAGTCTGGTTTCCTGATGGGAATACGCAGACACAGTTTGTAATAGCGTTAAAAGAATACTCTTCTTTCCAGTCACATGAGTTGTGTGGAAAACAAGTTGCAAACTAAACTCGTGGCACAGTTTTGCATAAGTTCAGCGTCCGGTTTTGTGTACATTTTCCAAGTGTACTTCAGAATGGATTTAATGCCCTCGGGCTGAGCTCCGTTTGATAGACTTATCCTGTCTGTCACTACTCTACCCACAAGTCCTCCGAAGTTAAATATTTGAGCTTTTCATAGCTGAGTGTTGGATTTATTTAACTAAAAGTCTGAGCTTAAACCATGACAGGAGGGTTCTGGAGAAAGTTCACAGAATATGTCTGAATCACAAAAGGCATTTTACAGTCTCCTCATTCTCCACCTCCTTGTTCATGATTGTGACCTCATACTTAACACATTTCTATTAATTTTAGTTAGGTTTATTTATTTATTTATTTTAATCACATGTCTCTAGAGATTGGCAGCTTTGTTGTGTGGAGTGTGTGGGCTGATCAGTACTGACACCTATGCTTCTCGTGAACATGATGACAAGGTGGCGAGCTGGAACATCAGTGGAGACTGAGAGTGCTGAGTCAGAGAAACTGCTGCGGGGTTGTGGATGTGGGCCTACTGGAGGTGGGTGGTTCGTTCATGGAGTCGCAGGTTCATCATCTGTGGAGTTGTGGCTTTATGTGCTGCTGAGAGAGAAATGAGACCTTTATGCATTATTTTGCAACATTGTGGTATTCGACGCAGACGGGAAGACTGAGCAGACACGCCCTCTCACAAATCCTTCTATATTTCCCCTCATATCAAAATGTATTTATATTGCCTCTCCTTACCCATTTGTCATATCCCACTGGATACATTACAGTATTTTTTTTTTTTTTTACTACTCTTTCCCCGACTGCTTTTTTTTCATACCACAGCGTGACCTAATTATGTTTTGAATCAAAATCCACATGTGGATTATGAAGTGAGAAATGCTCAATGACAAACTGTCGTCGCTGGGCACAGCTAGCTGGAAACTGAGCCACATCGTCCTGGAGAGGGTTGGCTAGAGTGGAGATTGATGGCCTGATGGATAGATCAGGTGGATAGAGGTGGAGGGTTTGGTGGTTGTTTTCTTTTTTTCTTCTGTGCTGTGGGGCAGGAGTAGCAAAAATAGTTTCCAGTCCCCTTGAAAAGTAACTCTCTAAGGTCATCTCCTTGCCCTGGGCCTTTATGCGTGAAGCTGAGTGTCCATATTCAGTCTTTTCCCTCCCTCCTGTCTTTTTTCTTTCTTTCAGTCTCTCTCCGTTTTCCTTCTGCGGCTTAATGGCTTACACAGGCCTCTGTATCAGCAAGGCTTCTGCAGCAGGAGTAGAGTTTGTGTGCTAACGAACCCTCGAGCTAATTAGAATTTCAGCCAAGCTGGCTGCTCTCCTCATTTCCTAGCCATTTCCCTCCCTTCGGACAAATACAATTTCACCCCTCAACTCGTGCAGAATTAATCCAGTTAATGTTCAACACGGGATGAATAATGGCCACTTATCTGCTGGGAACAAGGGTACAGAGGAGCTGCTGGGCCCAGTGCTGTGTGTC
Source organism: Haplochromis burtoni (assembly GCF_018398535.1). Classification (NCBI taxonomy): domain Eukaryota; kingdom Metazoa; phylum Chordata; class Actinopteri; order Cichliformes; family Cichlidae; genus Haplochromis; species Haplochromis burtoni. The sequence goes on from NW_024582675.1 coordinate 684,785, forward strand.
ACTAAATCTGCTTTCTAGGCAGAGTAGTTGGGCCAAAGTACTGATAGCCCCTGGAAAAAGGGAGGTCGATGTGCTCTAACTGAATATCAGCCCACTGAACCTTTTATACTCACTGGCCTCTCTTTCCTCTTCTTTTCTAACAGAGTCCAAGTGTTCCCATGAATCATTACACCCCTAATGTAGCGTGGGGGGATGTAAGCAAACAAAAATAAAGATTGAAAGCAGTCCTCAGCTTACCAGGATTATCTGGATTGCTTGACAACAATTTCCACATCGTCTCCAAAGTGCCATGCACTCTCCAGGGATGCTTCATTTGTTAATATGTAACCAAGTGCAAGAATTAAAAATTAACCCCTGTCTGCTCCTGGTTTTCTTTTAGACTGGGTTACACTTGAAAGTCACCAGTTCAAGGAGAGTGTCACCACATTTAAAGTGTGTATAGCTGATCCGAACAGTTACACAGGGAGGCGGATTTAAAATCCTGCTGTTGCAAAGTGTGATATTTGACAGTCTGCAGTAAAAAGGAGACTTTACAATTGCGTAATATGAATCTTGATATAAATGTCCACTGAAGCGTCCACTCCTGTGGAGGAGGGGAGCTTTTCTGTTTGATAAAGAAGTCTATGGCGACACTTCGCTTTGGCTTCCTGGATCTGTGGCCTCAGTAAATGCTTTTCTAGTCCGTTCATTGTCTCAGTCACTCATTTCAGGTCCTGTTGAACAGGACATAATGTTTAGGGTGGGCCTACCTTATGATTGGTAAGTCCAGACCATGTGACCACATTGTGTCTCTCAGTTTTTCAGTTAGATCTACCCCTCGTTCATCAGAGGGTTCGCAGCAGAGCGTGGCTAACCAGTGGGTGACAGCTCAGTGTCTTTGTCCATCTTTTATATACAGTGTATAGATAACAGCAGTGTTCCTTAAATTAACCAGTTTGTCGTGTGACTGCCAGCCTTTTCATCATCTCATTGAAACTGTTCTTTCAAACTGCCTGACTGGAGATCTAGCAGCACCAAACTTTTGGTGTTATAAAGCTGCTTCTAATATTGAGCTAACTGTAGCAGACAGATAAGAGTTTTATTGACCCCCCCTCTTGGGAAATTTACTTGTCAACGCAATAGAATAAATATAGCGACAGAACAAGTAAGAAAGATAATTTTAAAAAAAAAATTTTAAACTGTAGCAATAGAGATTATTATAAACAGATTATTTTCAGAAAGAAATGTAATATATATACTTTATCAACTTTCAAATAACTTTAGCTTTATTCAGGTTATGACCTGGTCTTAATGAGAGGGGAAACACATTTAGTAATTCAGACTGGGTTAATGCTGCATGCTTGTGTTTATGCATTTGTTATAAAGATACAGACCGTAAAGAAGTAAAGTTAAAAAAAAATACAGAGTACATGTGATTGACAGTATAATAGTGCAGTTCACTTTTGTGTTACATGTGCACTTGACATATTTTGTAGTCTAGACAGTATGGAACTGCACAATGGCGTCCACGCAGGGAACCAAGGGCACCCCTGCCAATTAAGGCCGTTAACGAAATTACTTCACGTGGACCCTTGTGACCACTCACAGACCGTGAATGGGCTTTTACATTAGTTGGTGACTTACTTAAGAAACCTTCTGCAGTGGTGGGAAGTGAGGCTATATGGGAAGTTGGTTCTCTACCTCCCTCCCAGCATGTCAGAGCTATCAGCTGTTGGGTTGAGTCCCAGCTGCCTCGTGTGTTGACTCTACGGTGATAGCCATCAGCATTTGCCACATGAAAGGAGAGGAGACTAGTGTTCCTAAAAAAGCAGATGAGAAGTAAAGATGCAGAGACCATGTTGGGATCTTGGCTATGTTTCAAATCTAGATAAAGACACTGATTTATCAGGAATGCCTTTTGACCATATCAGGCATTATATAAATCAGTTCCTTCCTTCTGGTAAGACCTGACTAATGTTCTTGTAGGATAAGATCCTTTGAGCCAGTAAAACTTTCTTACAAATTTCAGATATGCACCCAGCCCAGGGGTTAATGTATTTACAGTTTTGCTCATCCTGTGCTTTGATAAAGACAAAAAAACACAATATGCATACTTAGGAAGGAAGGGAGTAAACCCGTTTGGCTCACTGTCTAAAATTACCAAGCAAAGGCTCTCTGTGCATGCCAACAGCCTATGCAGGCAATGCTATCTGTGGTATGTCCCTTAAGCTGGCCCCTACACTTTTATTCAGTCCTCTTGTGGCATTTGAAACAGCTCACTGCAGGTCTGGGAGCAGTTTATTAGGAAAAAGGGAATGACTGATCGAGGAAAGCGGCTGGGCCCGAGCCAGCTGACCCGTAACCTGATTGTTACGAGTACAGGACACAGTCGTTTAGGGCTTATAAAATCTTATGGAGTGCTTGTGAGTACAGCCTGAGCTGTTACTAGTATTCTTAGATTTCTAAAGGAGTTATAGACGCAATGCTGCAAGATTCATCCTCCACATCTGAAAGGATCAGCAACAATGTCTGCGCAGGCTTTTATAAACCTTTTTTTTTTTTTTCACCTCATCTCTCATTTACCATGTTTGTGTGTGTAAGAGAGAGGGTGAGTGCCATCGTGGCAGATGTTCTTGTGCAGATGCCTACTGTAACAGAAAGTATAACACAGGATGTTTTGAGAACTTTTGCCAATGTTTGTCATAGCATGTATATAAAAGATGAATGTAGGCATCATGACATCACCCACTCGTTTTGAACTCTGACAAGACTGGTTGAGTGCTAACTGTAGATAACTTGGTTAGCAAGCTGCATTTTTTTTGTGTGGGTTCAAAACACAACACGATACCTGCTTGGATTATTCGTGCCTAATTAGAGAACTATTGGCTACGGCAGGAGACATATTAGCGGAGAACTTTAGCATGTGTGTGCGTACTGACTGAGGTCACTGTCTCAGGCCACAGCACTATGAACACACAGACACACACCGTCAAACAATTGTCCACTGTATTTTGGTGAGCTAGATCTTTTTTTTTTTTTTTAAGTAAAGGGAACATGAAACTCTTAAAGATCTCTAAATTCATTTTTCATACAGTGGATTTTCATTGCTCTCTAAGTCTTTTGTCCTTTTGTTTCAGCTAACGTCTGTTTCTCATGTTAAAGAGAGCTTATCTGCCTCTCTCTCTCTGGATGAGCGCTCATGTCCTTGCATGACCAAGTCAGCGTCCTGCTGCTGTTCTCTTTCCTGCCTCCCTTTCTGTCTCTCTTTTTGCCCCCAGCAACTGAGTCAGGCAAGTGGTTTGATTCACATGCAAATCCTGCCAGACCACCAGTCATTCATGCTGCTAATTACACTAGTGTAGGGATGCTGACTTACTGACATCACGCTGGCATATTAGCATGCAGGACAGAGGAGAAAAGTGCGTGTGCGCGCGCGCGTGCGCGTGTGTGTGCCACATGAAAGGAGACCAGAGAGGGCCCACAATAACACAGGAAGTGAACAAATCTGCCTTCAAATAGAAAGTTGACATTGTGCTGTAATTTGAAACAAAATGTGAAAATAAAATGCTAAAAGTGATGACGTTTACATGAAGAACAAATATATTTGCTACTCAATATCTGAACAAAATAGTAAATTTGTATACTCATTACTCATTCATCACGGACGGTATGAATTGACAAAGAAGAGGGGAAAAAACTAAAGTAGATGCCCCCCATGCTATCGGTGGGTTTCATAATTACATGCAAACTTTTATTTTTAGTTATGTTATTATAAATAAGAACTTAAGGTCCATTGGCCTTCTTTTCACAGAATCATTTGTACTGCAACGGACTTTAATTTGATGTCAAAAACAGAAGAAACAGCGTTTCAGTAAATAAAACTGAATATGCGTAAATAAATGCTATAAACACAAACGAGGAAGAAAATAATAGATCGACCAGTGAACCAAACTTTTGACGCCATGCTTCTATTTTGAAAGGGTAAACCGGAATCGAGCTATTAATCTAAGCGCACTTGACAAACGGGGGGAGGATTAAAGCGCTGCTGCTGTGTGGCTCTGTCAGCAGAAAGCAGAGCTCTTGGAGCGCTCTGGGCTTTTACGCACCGAAAGTCCGCGCCGATCTTCTCTGAGACTCGGCAGCAGTGTTTAACGTTACTGCCAAAGGAGAGCTCTGTTATTCTCGTTGAGCGACAAAATCTGTTTTTTTTTCTCCCTCTGGTGGAATTTGCGCACTTACTGGACATACTGAAAAGAGGAATCCGCTTTTACGCACTTCATACTGGCTCTTCGTTGGGGCTTTTCCTCGTTTGCAGAGCCCCCCCTCCCCCCAGAGTGTATTTGCGAAGAGGAGAGGGTTGACAAAAGGCTTTTAAACGGCCGGGATAAATGTAGCAGAGGGGTGCGGATCACGCAGCGGGCGAGAGTGGCGTGTTTTCGTGGCGAAGCTGTTGGAGTTGTGTGACAAATTCTGCAATGAGGAACGCGTATTTTAAAACCCGCAACACCAAAGCCTCCGAGGTCACGGTAATGGCTTCTCTCGGTTGCAGTTTGTAAGAAGGTAAGGGGCACATTATTGATAGTGTTTGTGTTATTGTTTGGTAGCTCTTGTGTAAAAGCGCAAACGGAGACGGGGACTTTAAAGGCTCGATTGATTGGGGAATGCGCCACCAGTCTGGTCGTGAACTTTTAGTCCTGTCTGGCTTAATCCTGATTTGAATTTATGCGTAAAATAATCGCAGGACTGTTAAAGCACACTGCCTTTTTCTTTTTCTTTAAATGTATAAACAAGTTGAACCCTCTACAAGATTTTTATAGGGTGTTGCACTCTTCTGTTTCACAAGTGGGTGTTTTTTCGATTGTAAATAACACTTGAATGCATATTGCTGAACTTTCTCTCTGTGGACGTGTTCTCCCTGGTTTATATCCCCCACCCCACCTCCTGTAGCGCACTGGTCCGACCAGTAATGTGTGCTGTGGACCGTGTAGCTGTGTGACATATGGATTGTATTTTGAACTGACACAACAGACAATAGTCTGCCCGAGTAAAGGTCTGCAAATTAGTATTTTCTTCTCGACAGTTTGCATTAAAGAAGGATCTGTATTTTTCTTTGTCTGATTATTTATGTCGTTTTTTCTCCTGAAGTTTGCTGCTGACTGTACGTCTTTGTGGCTTTGCATTACACAACTCAATGCAGATTAATTGATCTGTTAAAATAGTTTACTTATTACTTACTTTGAGCAGTGAAAAGCGCCGCTGGATTAGCACATGAATGGGCGACAATGAATAATGTGGAATAATGTGTGGCAGCTGGCTGCAGGATCGCTGTGCACCTCTGGTCCGAGAGCAGACTGATAGGAACCTAAACGCCTGTCCAACATCATTTCTGGCATACGCAACTGTCTTTTGGGGGTGTGGTGATTCGGATGCTCATTGGTTCCTGCCTTTTCCTCATTGGCGCTTTGAAAGAAAAGTCAGCGTGATATAACAGCAATATTGTACTTTCTCTGAGAGTGTATCAAGGCCATTTAATGTGTGTTGGGAACTGAAAGAGAATGACTAACGACCTGTCACCAGAGTGCTTCCAAAACAACATCTGTATTGATGCAAGTTTGACCCTTCCATGACCTCCCATCCCATCGAAAGTATTGTCAATTTATGGAATAAGTCAACTCACAGTGACTGAGTAATGTGAGCCTATCTCATGTATAGTAAAAAAGTGTCCCAGTGTGATGTTATGCAAACACAGTCTCCTTTTATCCTTCCGTTTCATATTGGACCAATTCAGGTCCAATAGGATGGCCTACATTTCCCATAATACAACTGTTAAAATATCCAAGATCCCTTGAGTTATGTTTTCAAACTTTGGCCATTACAGACTTTGACAGCTGGTTTTGCAGGTGCTCTTGCTGCTTGTGACAATTCAAAGTGCCCTTGCTGTGTTAACTTGTCAATCATCTACTAAAAAATCAGCTCACACTGTCAAAGTTCAGTGCCAACATAATAGTTTTTTGGGTTTTTTTTTTGTTGTTGAACATGCTGTAAAATAATGATGCCCATTAGTGTAGACCAGGGCCTAGTTCAAAAGAGCAGGCTAATCTATAAGTGGTCATGACAGGTGGGTGCGGGCCTAATCTTGGCCATCAGCAGCACGTTGCAGCAGGTTCTTGCTAATTGGCCACACATGGAAAATGCCTTTATCAAGCCTGGGTTATGCCAGAGACACCTCAGTCGTGTTTGCCTGTGATTAACTCTTAATAGCTCTGAAGTCGAAAATGTAGACCATAGGTACGACTTTGTTTGCTTGTGTAGCTTGTATAGCTATAATTTGTGAAAGCAGGGCTGTTTCTCAAAGCGCCTTTAAAATTTATCTTCAAATATTACTGCCGGAAAGCTTGCATTTGCTAAACAAGAGGCCGTTAAAGACAAAAGACTCTATCTTCTTCCACTTCTTGTTCCAAAGAAAACAAAAGCAGAAGAAGAGGGGGGGGGGGACAAAAAAAACACTTGGAGTGTCCTTGCGCCCAGCTGTCCTGTCCTCTCCGCTCTCCCTTCTTGTCATGCAACCTCTGCTTTTTGTGTAGAGCTTGCATTTAAAGATGAGATTTTAATCTGACCTTCTGATACCATGGAAAAGCTGCAGTGGTTTCGGGAGAAAATGACGACTTCTGCTCAAAAGACGCACTTCTGTGAATTGCTCTTTATCAGATGGGGGTTTTAGTACCTAACTTACCTTCCTAAAATTTTATCATCTTTAAATCAGCACTAGAGCCTAACCCCACATTTCAGGCTTCTAAAATCAATAAAATAAATAAATTCATTGAGCCCACTTTTGTTTTGTCTTCAGATATTCAACTTAATCTTACAGCCTGTTTCATTAAACTGTGAGACTGTGCTTGCTAAACACTGATTGACAACAGTTAAAACAACCGTACATAATTGTAGAGCAGCCCAGTAGACCCTAGTTACGTATTAAAATTATACCCGTTACCTGGGATACGGTGCTCATCTTGCAGCAGTGAATAATGATTATAATTAACTTGAAATAAGAACCATTGTCCACTGACATCATTGTGAACCACAAACATACCCCAACCACCCCATGGGCTTGATAAAACCCTCACTCTGACTGACCAATGATATATCAGCTCTCCCAGGGGACAAAAAAAAAGAAGCCCAGTCACATTTGAAAAAAATAACAAGCCTCTTTACTTCCTTCCCTATATCTCAGTCATTTATGAGGCGTCAGTGATGCACTTGACTTGTTTTACCAGAGTTTCTAAATCTGATTTAATTGAACTCATGTAGCTTACACGGGGAAGCTCGGGGATTACGTTTCAGTTGAGGGGAAATCCCAGGCATGTCCATGAAGAACGTAAATCATGGGGAAAGCAGCGGAAACGAACCCTCAAGGTCTACAGACTCTCTGCTTTTTCTGATTTGAGAAAATCAGGACGTGTTTGGGGTGAATCACTGGAGGAAGGTCTCTCTGACCCACATCTGTACAGATGTGGGTCACCTCCTTCTGAGTGGACACATGAAAGGTGTGGTGTGAAGAGGCTTTCTTTCAGGTTTCATCCTTCTTAGCCCAGGGACAAAATACCTGCCTTTAAGTGTTCATATGTGCTTTATCTCGTGTGGTGGATCCACCTTGTGCTTTGACCATTTTCATTGTGATTGTGTATGTTCTCATAGATTCATGAGATTCTGTTCCCATCCAGCAAATCATCTTTAAATCAGTAATAACTGTGAAAGTGCTGGGCTGTACTGAGGCAAGCTGCTTTGCCTCCGGCTATGGCATCATCCTCTTGGGACTGGGATTTGCTAAGCACCCTTCTCCCAGTCTGCCTGCTTGACAGCTCATTGATGACTTCATCTACATCTGTTCTGTTTATCATGGTCATCAATATTCATGACAGGGATATTTGCCCACTTCAGGCATTTTCTTAATATTTATGTAGCGAGTATGTGAAGTCTGTGGCTGCCCTTGCACAATGACAACAGAAGTTTAGAGGTCCTTCTTTAGCTGGAGCTCAAAGCATGAGCTTTTTAGGCTTCTGCCTGTCGCTAAATAATCTCTCATCCATCTTCAGCTATGTATATATACATATATTACAGGCATGTGGCTAGTTGTGGCATGCCAGTAAGACGTTTTGCTCGAACGAAATAAAGTGAGCTCCATGTGTTTCGTTGTCTCATCACTCAAATCAATCACTGCTAAGTCAAATTGGATTTTGAGCTTTGTTAACTAAGGCTAAACCCTTGGACAAGGAGTGCTTTTTTTCAGGGAGAGACACGATGAAGCATTATAGCCGTTTGGCTCAGAGCACTTTACGTTAACAGGTAGTTGACACAAACGCTGGGACAGTGCCAACTGTTATTGTGACTGAGTCTTAGCTTCGCAGCCCTGCACCCATCACCCATCGGTGAGCTCAACAGACTCAAGAGTCCACAGCTACAGTACAGAGCAAAGTTAAGAAAGGCTTACGGACATATCCAGTGGCAGTGTTTGAAAATAGGATTGACTCGGCACATGTACCTAGATTGAAATTCCAATCAGACCTAATTGCTCAGTAGTCATTATAGTGGGAACAGGTTCAACAAGTACCGTAAGGTTTAAAAATTAAGTCTGCAAGAAATATCGAGCAGTTACACGCTGAATATATCACACTGCAAGAACTGATTCACAAGAAGCCAGATATTGCAGACTACTTTGCATTCATTTGTTCGGATAGACTGACACCTTGGATGGCTGAGGATGTGTTACAGTGTCCTGACTGCCCCTAAGCTCCTCCATAGGGCTGTCTCTCAGACAAGCCAGCATCCCTCTGAGAAGGTAATGGGATTGTCTCACCGGTTTGGCCGCCTGAGCGGCAGCAAGGGTTAGTGGGATGTGACCTCGTTGCCCACCCAGTTTCTATTTGCAGGGTTTAGAGCTGTCAAGGACACGGCGATCTGTATGGTTGCACTGTCTCTATGCTTTGCATCAGAATGCAGACCTGGCAGTGTTGGGCTACATTTTCATTTTGGCCCATGCACTCAAGTATTGAACCCATATATTGCGATCCTTTTCTGAGCCATCTCATACACAGCTGACTCTAATAGCAGCACAGTTACAAGCTGAGGTGTCTGCAAAAATACAGCTTTACTTTGATGAACAGCAATGATGTTATGGGCTTTTAAATCAACAAGACAGGTGAGCAGTCAAACCCAGAATCATTCTTTATAAGCTTAATTTCAATCCTGTAATGATTAAATGAGCTGTATTTGGTGTTGAAACTAAAATCAGACAGTGGTACTGTGATTGGTGATGAATTATTTTATGGAAATGAAGGGGCGATATTCTAACTTGGGTTAGGAAAATTATAGGAAAGAGCAGCTCAAATGATTGTAGACCCCCTAGTGCCTTAATGTGACCTTGCTCTTGCATCTAAGTTTTCTGTGGGAATTCTCACACGGATGGGTGGATCCCTTTGACTAATGGGGGTGGGGCACTGTACTCGCAAAGCATCTGCAAGTGGTTCTCGCTAGCCTTGTACATAGCAAAGTGCCTGTGTATTGTGTTTGCGTAGTGCTGTTTTCCATCACTGTCAATGGCTGTATTCGGCTTATTTCCAAGGCACGCTTGACAGTAGAACTTCATACCGCAGACGAGTGATGAGCATTGCATTTGTGGCACCCTCTTTTACTGGGAAACCCACAGTGGGAATCCTCGACATTTCAACTGAGATGAATAAGAGTGCCTGTGGAGGGGGAAAAGTTGTTTCACAGACTTCGAGTTTGTGTTTCTTGCTTTGCTTTAGCAATCGTCTAAAGCTACCATTTAGACGATTGCTTTTTTCTAGACCATTATATCTGTCCTTAATTTGCACATGTAAGCACACATGTGACATTGAACTGACAGATGGGGGGGGGGTTTGTTTGTCACCGGCAGGAAGATCTGTGTACACTGTAAGTGTCGTCGTGAGGAGCATGCAGTGACAGCCATGCCCGTAGAGATGGAGAAGACGGTCACCAAACTGATGTACGACTTCCAGAGGAACTCAACCTCGGATGATGACTCAGGCTGTGCCTTGGAGGAGTACGCCTGGGTTCCACCGGGTCTCAAACCTGAACAGGTATGTTTAGTCTTATTCTGCTATGGAGCACACGGTCTTCCAGCATTTCAGTCTTGTTAGTAACGCCATCTTATCACTTCTCTTGTCACCTTTTTTGTAAAATATGTGTAATTGTGTGTACCGGTCCAATCCTTTCATCTATTTTTTTTTATCATGTGAAGCTGAAGTTTTTGTAAGAAATTAATTGTTGAGCATTTGAATCCACAGCTTTTTCGTTTCCTCCAGTGTAGAGTATACAACACAGAGGCTAATTAAAGCTTGAACGTGAATGAAATGACGGAAGACGTGGGATCACATTACAGCGCCCTTTCAAAAGCTCCGATTTCACCATACACTGTAGTGGCAGTTGAGCAGTGTAAGTTTATACAGTGAATTAGGATAAGGCTTGGTGTTGTAAAATATGATCATGGGTTAAAGCTTAGTCTTTCAGAGATATGCACAGGCAGGTGTTAGTTCAAATATATAACACACTTTTAGTACAATAATCAGAAATCTAATACAAATTCCAACTATTCGTTTAGACCTGCATGTCGCCATGTGTCGACATATATTATATGCTGACTGCACCTTCTCCCAGCTAATGGATAACAAGGATTATGTGCTTCCAGCAGTTAAATTAATCTCCAATTCCTTCTCCCTGCAAACATGTTTACAGTAGGTTACATTGCCCTCACAACCACAAAGCTAAGCCTGCATTAATACATAAGCACATAAAATGGACCCGTGCAGAAAATCCTCTATTACAATACTTCACTTAACTGCAGGTGCGCACACGTGGGAGGGTTTCCAGCTTTATGGGACAATAACAACGTTTATTGAAGCCGGTTTCATTTTGTTGATGAGCTGAGCTGGTCAGTACATTGTTGGCACACCCCCCACTGTTTCGACCTCAAAGGACTGAGACCGGCTATTATTCATCCCTCTCCAGGATCATGCTTACAACTCCGTAGTCACTTAGGTTCTCATTTGGTGAAAATATAACCTCGGGAACATTCAGGAAATAAAGAGGACTGGGCTGATTAGTATGGCAAGACCAGAATGCTAAACAGCCTAGAGAAAAGATTCAAGTTAATCAAGTAATAAAAAAACAAAAAACAATAATCCTGATGATCAGAATGGAAAGAATATTAGACTGTTAAACTAAATCACTTCTAGCTTTAACCTAGCAGCAGGCAGCACATGAAATGTGCCAGAAGCTGTAGCAGTTTCTATCTTTCAACCCTGACATGACAAATCATTCAAGCTGTGGAGGTCTGGTGTGACTTTTTTCAGGAGAGTGGACATAAAGCTAAAACTTCAGGTTAAAAACTGCAGATCAAGAGTCTTCCTGCTTTGAACCGCAGAACTGTATCTGTCTCCTGTTCAGCCTCAAGTGATGTACTGCTATTCTGTAATGAGACATTTCTAAGCAGGACTGGGGTCAGTCAGGTGTGTCTGAGGGATAACTTGGGATTGTTTCTGTCAACCAAACAGTGCTGTCAGCTCTACTTTCCACTATCAGGGTGCTGAAATGCAGACACGGCAAAAGAATCTTTAGCAACAAATGGAGCCATTATTCTGTGCGTTTGACATGTTATTGGGCCATTTTCCTCCCTCGCCGGTCGCCTTGCTCTCTCCTCTTCATCGTTTAAAATAGATTTATTGGATGTTGCCAAGTTACCGTTTGTCAAGGGCAAGAATGATAACTAGCAGTGGTCTGTGAGAGATAAGCGTTTTCTTCATGTGTAAGAGCTGCAGTCTAATATTGAAACTCCATGTGCCATGTCTATATAGAAATTCAATTTTAGGTTTTTCATGCAAACTTGTATCTCTGTCAGGTTCTAACATGGGCCGAGAGCCTTGAAGTAGATGAATTAAATAGAAAAGCGCCAGGTAGAGAAAGAAGCGAGGGCAGTTTGACCTTTTCCAAAATAGACCAGAGGGCAATTGGACTCATTCCGATCTGAGATCAAGAACAATAAAACCATCAGCCTCTGACTTGATTGCAGCCAGCAGCCGTGAAGGATGAGTAAATGATGGGTCAGTGGATGTAAAAGCTAGTTGGGTATTTGACAGAAAATGTGTAAAAATCCATAGTCCCTGGAGGATGAAGAGGACTAATGACTTGAATTACCTTCCTCGCTTTACCTTTGTTGCGCCACAGCGAGATTGATATTTGCTGAATTTGACATCGATAGATGGCTGCGATTCTAAAAATTTAATTTAGTGCCACCCTGCTGTCCAAATTCTATTACTTCATGGATCATGATCACGTATCTTTAAAGCTAGTAATATTCCTATAAACATCACTTCTGCTTTGTGTTTAGGTGTCATATGTTAGCGGTGTTTGGCACAGTTTTGCACCATGGGCATTCACACATGTCAGCAAAGACGTGAGAACAGGAGGGAAATGAATGAAAACTGCTGTTAAATCCTCTCTCTTCACAGTAAAAACACCCTTTTTTCCTCCGCAGTGTTTGACTATAGCTACCAGTATTTTCTCAGCTATATAATATCTGTGTCTACTAACCGCTGCAAAGTGGCTTGTTGTGAGAATGTCAGAACTGGTGCCTGGTGGTGTCTTTTTCCCCTGCCTGCCTGGCCATTAACAGCAATAGAAACCAGCTGTGTGAAGCAATCTCTCTTGTCACTCATCTGTAAGTCCTACCATTTGCTTCAGCCTTAAAAAACACTCCCTTCAGTACAGTTTGAAATTCTGCCCTGTCTTTACTTCCGTCTGTTTTCGATTACAGTTATTATCGCAAGCTGCTTCTTCTAGCTCGCTCTGGAATATTTGTGTGTGTCGTGCGTATGCATGCGTGTACATGTGTGTATCTTTCTTTAGATCTTTTCCTCGGGCAGTGTGCCTTTCACCTCCAGATTGTAACCCTGCTGTTCTTGGAAGCATGTTTTGTAATTTATCATTAACATTGGGTGTGTGCGTGCATCACGAGTTTGTCTTTTTTGTTTGTCAGTGCTGTGTGATATATCGGCACTTGACCACAGTCGGTCGTTTCAGGACTATCCAGAGATTCCACCCCACCCTCAATGCCCGTCCTAAATTGTGCTCCTGAGCACAGATCTCGTGTCCATTGCCAACGCAAGCAGAGAGCCAACAAAAGCAGAGCAGAAGGAATTGGGTTACATTTACAGCAAAGAGTCTCCTGCTATAAATTCATCCCAGTAACAAATACGCTTGTACAAGTGGATACTTCAAGGAAATGAAGATCGTCTTTGATGCTGGATGTGATGCCGCACCTTTAAAGAGAGTTTTCGAAAGCTGCTCAGTTTTGATTCGAGTGTTTACACACTGATGCACGTCTGCGTTAATCTGTTTTTGTGTGGCAGACTGTGTTATTGCCAAGGACAAGGCTAGTCGGTAAATCCATTCAGCTGACCTGTAGGCCATCAAGAGAGACGTGATCTTGTCAGCAAGCATCGATCACACATGCTGTCTCTCTCATAAAGTCCTCGGTGTACATTTTGCCCATTTTTGCGTCTCTCCGTACACAAAGATATCTTCCTCTACACTCACATCTTTTTAACTTTTTCCCTCTCATGTCTCCTCCTCCACCTCTCACCCGTTCTCTCTTTTTCATCTATCCTCAAACCTCTCTTTAAAGACCCTGTGGCTTTCTTCATTTGCCCCCCTCGCCAGTCACATTCATATATAACTGCCTGACCTCAGTTATACCCCAGCCCCCCCTCATTACAGTGTAATAAAAAGAGTGTAATAAATAACACAGAAATGACACTCATTGTCTGCTGTGGTGATGTAAAGAATGTCCAAGTAATTTGAAATGTCCAGATTAGCATTAATCTGCTGCCACACGCTTGCATTGCTGGGGGCATACGTGCTGAACACTATTTCGTTTTCTCGTATGTGTGTGTGTGTGTGTGTGTGTGTGTGTGTAATTGTGACAGGTCAGTAATGCATTCCCTTGTCAGTGTGCAGAGATGGAGAGGTGGGGTTCCATTAAGTCTCTACTGGTGGGCCATAAATCAAAGTGTGTGTGTGTGTGTGTGTGTGTGTGTGTGTGTGTGTGTGTGTGTGTGAGAGAGAGAGAGAGAGACTGACTCCCAGTGGCAGATCTTGATACTTTGGTCCTTGCACAGTTTTACTTTTTTAGCCCTGAAATGATAAAATCAAAACAATATCAAATAAAGGCTGAAATTTCTCAGTTTTTGTAGATGGTACAACAACAAAAGAAAGAAGTCACTTACTGCAGAATATTTGAGCACTTACCTGGTAATGAAAACAGCCCCTCAGTCCAAATGCTCTCCGTCTCTCCCTCAGGTTCATCAGTACTACAGCTCCCTGCCTGAGGACAAGGTGCCCTACGTGAACAGCCCAGGGGAGAAATACAGGATCAAACAGCTGCTCAATCAGCTCCCGCCCCACGACAATGAGGTGAGTCCAAACAGATGCCCTCCCCCACCACCTTCCATCCATCCATCCATCCATCCATCCATCCATCACCTCACCTCCTTCAGGGCAATACAGAGATAAGAGGGGGAGCGGGGAGAAGACAGATGCTTTAAAAATGGAGTCTGTCTCCCTAATGGGCGAGATAGGGAAGTGTTTATCGCTGCCTATTAAAGTTGGTTACATTAATAAATTATTACCACAGTTTGTTTGAAGAGATTAAAAGACAGGATCCCCGTGAAGGTCGGCTCTGTTTCCCACCTTAGTTTAGGCTAACAGTCAGCCTGAGCTGTTATTTCTTTTCACTTTATTAAGTGGGACTTCACAGAACCAATTTGTGGTCAGGTAGTGGGTGGGTTCTTAATTCCACCTACTAATCTGATTGGTCAGTCGTTTCGTCAGCTACGATCTGAGAGCAAGTTATTCATTTGGTGACGTGGTTCCTGGTTAATCCTGATTCACAATTTGCACCCAGCAAAAGCAGAGCACAATATCAGCACTTCTTAGCAATGACAAAAACATGATGACAGTTAATTCAACTCTGGGATCAGTCACTGACCTGGCAAACATTATACAGATATTGAAATCTTTAAAAAAAGCTACTTCTATTCACTTTAAGTAGTATTCATTCATCCATCCATCCATTTTCTGTCACCGCTCCAGTTCATGTTCTCGTGGTTTCATGGTCATGTGATCTTCATCCAGGTGCGCTACTGTAACAGTCTGGATGATGAGGAGAAGCGAGAGCTGAAGCTCTTCAGTAACCAGCGGAAGCGCGAAAACCTGGGTCGGGGCAACGTCCGCCCACTCCCCGTGACGATGATGGGGGCGATCTGCGAACAGGTAGCTGAAAGAAATGTCGAAAGCATAAAGTATACATTTGACCTCCGTGTTATTTATTGATTTATTTTTTTTATAAATGTCATTTCTATGTGGACAGAGAAGTGACAGAAGTGAGTAATGTGGCAGACATATGGAACGACCTGCTGGCATGTCAGCAGGGTTTAATGTTGAGGGAGATGCAGTTAAATTACTATTGTGACCATGTCGCACTTCAAACTCTTAAAGTGATGTGTGTGGGTATGGTGCCCCCACTTTATTTTCTTTTTTTTTATGCCTCACCAACTATAAAAATTCTGAAATACAGCTGAGGTCATTATAGTTGAGTTAGACTGCTCTAAATTCTCTAGATGCTTAGTGTTTGTACTCTTATATAATGGAAGTTTGGAGCTGAATGGAATTCCCGTTTAACAATAAACACACACACTTAATGCATCCACTGGCCGTTTGTCATTTTATTTACAACAAGCTCAAACAAGGTGGAGATACTCAGTGCTGTGCTGGTGCTCCGGGTGTAGAGCTGCTTTATAGCTCGTGTTTCTTATCCAGTTAGCAGACACACACACACACACACACACGAGGGAGTGGATTGTTGGGAGAGTTTGTATTGATTGAATTCTCCCCCCTCTCTTTGGTTTCTTGCAGCTCTAGGCTTTGTGCCAGTTAGATAACCTGATTGCAACTCTACCTCCGTCTCCACCTTCCCACCCCTCTAAATCTGCTTTGCCTGCCTGACCTTTCCTCTCGTCTTACTGGTGCTGCTGCTCGTTTATCTTCCCATCTTCTCTGATTGTACACCTCCATGCCTCTATCACACTTTTTTTAATCTTCCCTACATATCTCTCCGTTAATAAATCTTATCGTTTGTCCCACCAGTGTCCTCCACCAGCCCTTCAAATTCTTTATCTCTCTGGTTCCCACCTCCTGAACACACCTTTGTGCTCGCAGCCTTTTCGACTTGCATAATTGTGTTACAGACAGAGATTTACTGATCCGGCATGTTCGATTGGTATCAGCACTAGCCTGACCTTATTAGAGATCCAATAGAAGGTGGACTTTAAGTTCATGGAAATCTCTTTATTTGTTGCATCTTCTGTAGCGCTGATGTGACTGTTTAATCCGTGAAACATTTTCAGTTAACAGAATGGTTTCTGGTGTCTTTTGTGAGGCTAAACTGTCTTTTCCAGCCATTGATTGGACAGAACAACCAATTTACAACTATTAACTTCTGCTTTAGTATATGTATTACTTGACTGTAACTTTTTGTAAACCAATCTATCAATTAAGTAACGGGTGATATTAAGTGATGATGACAGTGGTTGGAATTGCGGCCCTTATCCTCTGATGCTCCAGTAAGTTTGACTAAAGGTCCAATAAATGGAATTCATCCCAGATTTAAAACAATTTTACAGTTTTTCACTTCCTGTCAGATTAGATTGTAATTCCATCCCTCTAAATGGAGCAAATTGGATTAGACTGTCTTATGTCCTGTTTCCAATGAACCGTTTTAACAGGAATTACTTTACATTAAGCAATCAGTGATGCCATACAACAAATCAGGATGCTGGCCTGTCTGCTCATTAAAAAAAAAAAAGCTCCGCAGGCATGGACTTTCAGCTTTCCTTATGCTTTGAAAAACTAATTTGAGCCGTGTGACTTCTTGCTGGATCATGACACATGAGTCTCACGGGGTGTTTTTTTTTTCACATGCAAAGATTTTACATTATTGTATCAAAGAAGCGTTTCACTCAATTCTGTACTTTGAGGTTTAGACACTTTTTAAATAAGAAACGAAACAGTGCAGTAAGAGAAAGCTGGTAAATTGTGACAAATAAACCCAGCAATCATTCAGTTGTTTCATTTCATTTTCTGTTTAGTGTGGAGGCCAGATAAACGGCGGAGACATCGCTGTGTTCGCATCCCGGGCAGGTCACGGTGTGTGTTGGCACCCTGCGTGCTTCGTGTGCAGCATGTGCAACGAGCTGTTGGTGGACCTCATTTATTTCTACCAGGATGGAAAGATCTACTGCGGCCGGCACCACGCCGAGAGGCTGAAGCCACGCTGCACTGCCTGCGATGAGGTAAACGCACATCACACACAGACACACAAGGCTACACGCGGATGGTCATGTCTTAATAGGTACACGTCACCCCCTTGGACAAGCTGTGCCTGTAACTGTGCCAGCAGGGCTATTTATAGTGTTTACACACATGCACTCTGCACTTACACATGCCTATATACACACCAAATTGCTGTCATACGACGCTTACGAGCTCACAGCACACTCCGTCACAGTTTAATGTCTGCTGAGGTTTATCCAGTTTAAAGGGGTTGAGTTTCAATATCCTGATCTCCATTAACGCCGACTCTTACTCTGCAAATGGGGACGAGGACTCTTTTGGCACTTAAATGCATCCCAGCGGTTTAACAGCAGCGTAATTAAAAGCAAATGCACCACCAAGATTTCAGTTCCTCACACACATTAGCCTCCTACATGAACTGGCGACAAAGAATGATCTAAGAGCGCCAAGCTGCAGAGGAAAAAATGGTATGGAGTGGGAGGGCAAGCAGTCTTTGTCCTGTCATTCAGCACGCAGTAATAACCCAACTGAGGTTTTATCTCTATGGACTTTCAATAAACGATACTCTTTCTTATGTCTTTGTTCTTAGATCATCTTTGCAGATGAGTGCACCGAGGCAGAGGGCCGTCACTGGCATATGAAGCACTTTTGCTGTTTTGAGTGCGAGACGGTCCTGGGGGGTCAGCGTTACATCATGAAGGAGGGACGGCCCTACTGCTGTTCCTGCTTCGAGTCCCTGTATGCAGAGTACTGCGATTCCTGCGGGGAACATATTGGTATGCTGCCTCACTCCCCATCATCCATCACTTCCATCTATTGTTTCCATCACTGTTCATATGGACTGCATTAATGACTAGAAGCTTATGCAAAGAATTGGTTGCTGAAAGGTTATTAAAGTTCCAAATACATAATTTATATATAAGAGGATTCAGATGCAAGTTTGCACAGAGAAGAAAAGAGTTACAGTAGCATGGATGTGGTCTTGTTTTCAGCATTTTTTCATGGAATAAAGTTCAGAATATTTGTGGCAGGGGTGCAAAACTGAGCACCACAGACTTACCTTTACAAAGCACAGAACTGTATACAATATACATCATGCAGTGTGGAACTCAAAATAGGGCAAAGGGATGACTATCACGTGACTTTTCAAATTATGGGCCAGTTTTTGGTTGCTATTTTTGTTTTTATAAAGTTTATAAAGGCATAAAGTGTCAGACAAGTGTAGAGACAACCACAGCGAGAGAAGAAAATGGGGGATTTTTCAGCTGGAAACATTCCTATAAGCAATTTTTCTGTCTCCGAGTTTGTGCTCATGTGCATGCATGTGTAACTGCACACGTACGTGTGTGTTTCCCAGGACAGGATGCCCAGGTGTGATTTTTGGCACATATTTCTTTACAGATTTGCGCTGTAATTATTAGTCAGACAGGATACAGAAAAGTATTTGGCCTCAAAAATAAAACTGATTACAAATGAAAACCACCAGAAAGCACTCTCAATCCAGATGGCAGTCATTAGCAAATAGCTGGTTTTCTTTTCCCCTGCAACAACTGGAAACATTCTCAAAATGCTATGTGTTTATACAATGCTGGGCAAGCGTCATAATGAGTTTATCCTGAAACACAGCAAAGTTGCCGCCTCTAGCTCCATTTTCCATTTTCTTACTGTATAAGCTACTTGCAGTATGCTGCAATTTTACACAACACAGCTGGTTTAAATTACATTTTTAAATGTTATGCCCTTTGAATACGTGTGTATGAGTATCTGTCATTTATGTGTTTATCTTTCCTGCAGGTATTGATCAAGGCCAGATGACGTATGACGGGCAGCACTGGCATGCTACAGAAGGCTGCTTCTGCTGTGCACGCTGTAAACGCTCTCTGCTGGGTCGGCCTTTCCTGCCCAAGCAAGGTCAGATCTTCTGCTCCCGCTCATGCAGTCTAGGGGAAGAGCCTAATGGCTCCGACTCTTCTGATTCGGCCTTTCAAAGTGCTCGCTCCACTAGAGAGTCCAGACGCAGCTCTAAAACAACAAAGAATGGAGGGGGAGGCGGGGTGCAGACTGAAAGATGTTCAGGGGAAGTGGACCCACTATCTTTACAAATGGATCTTCTGAGTCTGTCCAGCCAAACACCCAGTTTGACTCGTGAGCCACCTTCCTGGCAGAACCAGGAGCAAGCAGGCGATGGTTACACTTATGAATCCCAATCTGATCCAACTGCTAATCCCACACCTCTCCAGCTTCTTAGCCAGTGCAATGTCAGAAGTGTCTATAACCCCACCTGCTCTGGACAGAATAATCAACAGCAGGATTACAGGATCAAGGAGAATGGAGGTTTAAAGCGACCGCCTATTTCAGCCATGAAAGGTCACTCTCTGAATGAGACGTGGTTCCAACAGCAAGCTCCAGAAGAGTACTATCCATCCAAACTGAGGACCCAAAAGAGCTTCACTGAGGTGTCCCACTGCACTCAAAAACACAATGGCTTCTCCTCAGACAAGCGTTCAATTAGTTTGCACGGTTTTCAGAGGGACAGAGATGCGGGGCCTTCAGCAACTACCCAACAAACAGCAAGGAGCAGGAATCCAATAAATGCACTTAACTTGACAGAGCAACTGACCCCGTTAGAGCAGACCCCAAGAGGATCCATGGAGTCTCTGGCTCTCTCCAATGCTACAGGTTGGTGTGGTAGTAGTACTCACTAGATCTTGGTTTGACTTACAGTTTCTGTTTGGTGTGTTTGCATGTTGTTGCATATTAAGATGTTTCCTCAAGCTAAAGTGACAGTGAGTAAAAGCCAGTCATTTCTCCAAATTCTACTCTGTTTCCTTACAGGCAACTCAGATGCTGGGGGAAAGCGTCAGGAGCACCTTTCACGTTTCTCTATGCCGGACCTGAGCAAAGACTCTGGAATGAATGTGTCTGAGAAAAGTCATGTGGACACCCTCAACTCCTCAGGGCAGTTTCGCAGCTCTGAGTCTATTCACAGTCTCACTGCTGGTCAGTCCTATATGGAAATGAACCCTCGCAGACCCACTCAATACCAGATGCAGTACTGTGACCCTTCTGGCATGGGTATGGACATGGGTATGGGCATTACTCGTTTACCACCTGGCTTCACCTTTCAGGAGGAAGATGGGCTTAGTTTGGTAAGCAACGCCAACGCTTCACGCTTGCCTCCCATTAGTGAGCGCAGGGTGGGTGGAGGTGGTGGTGGAGGTGGAGGTGGAGGAAGGGGAGCCAGTATCCGGATAGATGCCCCAGAAGAGACTCCACAGAGGCGTAGGCACCACCATCACCGCTCTCGGAGATCCCGTCGTTCTCGTTCAGAAAACGCTCTCCACTTGGTGGCAGAGCAAAGACAAAGGCCTCAAGAAAGACCACAGCTACATGTCCGAGAGGATTATGACTGTTTCCCGCCACCAAGAAGTGCAAGGGACCAGTTTGGTGGAAGAGGAGGAGGGGGAAGATACCAGCCCCAACTCTTCAGGCAGTGCCCCAGGACCACTTCAGACCTGAGTCTACAAAACCCTGGGGCCAACAGACGCACTGGCTTGAATCAGTACTCCTGGGATGATTATGATGACGATGACTGGTGCTCCACTTGCTCATCATCCTCAGAATCAGAGGATGAAGGTTACTTCTTGGGTGAACCGATACCCAGGCCCATCCAGCTGCGCTACCTCAGCAACCAGGAGCTGGTCCACAAGTATAACAACGCAGGAATGGGAGGACCCAACCGTAGTGGGCAGTTACACACCCGCAAACGCAGAAAAAGCAAGAACTGCATTATCTCTTAATATCTTGACATTTGCTCATTATATAACTTTTTAGCCCTTTTCAGACATGCATTCCTTACCTTTAATCGAGCAACATCTGAACATGTTACTTCAGCAGTGCCAATCTTACAAAGCACTGGATAAGTTTGAAAGTATGCCGTAATATTAATGGATTGGCTTGGACAATAGTAGGGATTATGTGTGTCTGCTCTGAGTTGTTAAGCTCACTAACGGACATGATTATTTTGGAAGTTAAAAAGCCAGTAACTGGCAAATCAGACACCAGTTCTCAGTAGGTGTCTCATGGTCTCACTCTGCTCAAGGAAGCCACAAACCCATTCCTTTTTGAAAAAACTTAAACACAATAAACTGACCTTTTTCCCCCACACACCAGACAAAGTTTTAATATCCTGCATTTTCCACATTTAAGCACCAACGCTGGTCAGTGCATACCTCATGGACCAGTGACTTCATGTATATATAATCTTAACATACCGTACTGAAGATAGACTGTGAATGATGACTTTAACCTATTCTGACCTGTTCAGAAAACATTATTAAAAAGCAATGTAAACAAGTTAGTTTGCTTCCAGCTGTTTATGGAAGTCTTTCTTCTGAGCATATTACATACCTGCAGTAAGTTAGCTGCAAGATTTTTGTGGCACTTGGTTTTTAAATTACAATAAATTATCTTTAACGTGGAGACAGGGATGATGACCTTGTAGACTTTAGACAAATGACCTGTCATAGTTTTTAGGCTACAGTTTATAAAGTGTCTAATCTGTTTACAAAAATGTGTGGATGTGGATGCATTCCCATGACTACAAATCGGCAGACATATATATATTTATTAAATGAGAGCTGATTACAGACAGAAAGTTTTAAAGATTTTACTACATATATATGACATGAGGACAGTCTCCTTCCTTCAGTGCTTTGAGTGAAGCCATGAGAACATTTATGTAAAATGGACCTACATCTGAATGACAGAACCCTCTGACTTAAACAAATTCATGAAGCTAGCAATGTTACATATATCCCATGTCTGAAAAGGGCTGTTGTTCACCTTGTGTACACTAAAATTCTCCATCTGGAACAAAAACAAAATCACCTACTCCAACTTTTCAGTGTTATTTATCATTGATTATGATGTAATTGAAAGTCAGTGATGAATTACAGTCAGTTAACAGTAAAGAAAACAAGTGTTTGCATGTTTTTTTTCCCCTTTTTTTAACTTTTCACAATAACTCCTGATTATTAAGGCGAACAGTTACATGTGCAGTTTTGTCAAGTCCTAATGTTTATCAAAAGCTGAGGTGCAATTTTTTTTTAACTTAATTTCCACGCAGCAAACGAGTGTACATTACCAGATTGGTATAGTTTTGCTTTTTCATGCAATGTGATTTAGATATAGGATATAATGTACTATTGAATTCAGTTTAATAGTATGTAAATAGATAAAAGAATTAATAATTTCACTTAAGTTAATGAAGTCAGTGTACATATGGTTGTAAATGAAGCCTCACATATTTTTATATTTGTATAGCTGGAGTCATTTATGTATTAAATATCTATAATGTAGAGATAGAAAAATGACCAAAACAACGTTATGCATGTGTTATTTGGCTGACCTGGTCCTGCATTTGGAATAAAAGAGTACTTCAGTGAGTTTCACTGAGTGACCTGTATTTCTCTCCAGAGATAGGGGAAGTGCGCAAAAGAGTCACTTTGTCCATCTGTTTAATAAATAAATGAATGACAGTGGGCTGTAGAAGCCAGTTAGAGTCATCCTCAGATGAATTGTTCGACAGTGTATGCACTCATATTCAAACACACAGAGGTCCATTGTCCTGGAAACAGATGCCACTGCATTTCTGGTTTATTGTATCAGCTTGCACAAGTTGGAAACTGCTGACAAAGGTCTAGGGATTTAGTTATTGAAACCTGGTGATGCTACAAATATTCTTTGTTACCCATGCTAATGGGGTGGCTGAGACACTGTTGTTCCTGAAATTGGCCAAATTAAAAGCTGGTTTTCATGATGCCTAAGACACTGACATTTAATTACATTTCTGTGAGGGTGAGCTGCATATTCAGTCTCAACCAGACACACTTGTGTCTAATTTGGAATACTTACGACATCTGCGTCTCATTCAGGGGCAAATATGGCCCAAATGTCACAATGCACCTGACATCTGGCCCATATTATGTGAACCTGTGGCCATGTTGAGGCAGCCCGACTCGCCCTGATTCAGAGCCCAAAAGAAAGCTGCACATGTGGGCCATTTCTAGGGCCAATCATTCCCTGGTGTCTTATTAACATCAGAACATACTGAAATAGTTTAACATTATAGCCAATAAAACATTATTCAAAGTTTACCATGTTAAAGGACATGAAGGACAGCAGTGCAAGTTGATAGCAAACACATCTTTAGAAGCCAAGGTACGGCTCTACAAGATAGCCAACAGGAGCAGGTGTACCAATGTAGCAAGTCTGCTAGCATCATCAAAGGCACTTGTTGAAATGGGCTAATTTAGCTCAGGATTAAAAACTTGGCTAGTAAGCGATCACTAGCAGCCGAACATCAAACAACTGCGACAACGCGAGATATGGTTCACTGGCTAATATTTTACTAATCTAAAGGCAAGGCCAACTCAACATCCATCGTACATCCTGTGTAAAGCTCTCTTACCAACTGAAAGCCAGTCCACAATATACTCTTTACACCCTCATGCTTTGTATCATTCCCTTTGCCTTCCTCTTTCTGTGTCTCCTCATTTTTGCCATGATGTTTGTAGTAAGAATAATAAGCTAAATTCTTCTTATAGCTGGCTGAAGACCCAGAGATTGTGGGCTTGTGAATGGTTTTCTGTCTCTGTGTGCTCTCTAACTGATCAGCCTAGGGTTACCCTGCCTCTTGGCCTATGGCAACTGGAATAAGCCCCCTTCCACTCTGAATTGGATAAATGGAAGAAGATGGATGGATTTTACTTTACTTTGTGTTTGTTTTTGTACTTTGTTAAGGTAACTAGTGCCATACCTCATGAATTACCGAGCAGAGGAACACAATGTGCTACATGAAATGAGCAATTTGGAGTACATATCAGATGATGTATATTTGCTTGCTAATGAGCACTACGGGGGGACTTCCAATTACACCCCCCCTCCAACTGTGGCCACCTCCAGAGAAATGGTACTAAGGAGGGAAACTTGCTGACTCAAGCCAAGTAAGATTCTTCAGCCATGCTTGAAAACCTGTTCGTTAGATTTCCTGGCAACATCTTGATGGATGCTCTGACAGTTTTTATTTCATCTTAAGTCCACTTAAATTCAAAACAAATCTGCAATGTCAAAAGTATTTTACTTTTTGAATACTCTGACTAAAGAGAAAAGATTTAAAATGGTAATAGAAACAACAAGACATACACAGAAGGGTTAATTATTTGTACAGTAGAGCAGGTGGTATTGGAAAGTGTTAAGCAAAGTCATACTGTAAATTGGACTGATAATGTCCATGTGGTCTGGGGATTACTGCTGCTAGCCCCATAATCCCACCCCTCCCCTCACACACACACACATACACACTTGGAACAAGGTGTGCAAATGCCAGTCTCCTGACTTGGAGCCATTGAAGCTCTAATGTTGTTGGCATAATGGTCACATTAGTATGTTTGCCTCACCTGAACTCAGCCACTAAGGCGTGTAGCCCAGCTTTCATGTTTACTTGGGGATGTGCAGATAACTCATTGACGGGAAGGAATGGATCTGAATTAGTCTGTCATTATACCGCAAAGCCAGCTGCAAAAATATGAGTCACATTATGTCTGACTGCTGCTGATGGCCTGGCCAGTAAATATGGACTTTGCTGCTTTAAGCTTTCATGTTGCAGACTGTATATCATTGGGGTGTCTGTCACTCAAATCCTTTTACTTAAAAGGTACTGAGACATACAGTGAGAGTCAGTCTTTGGTCTGCCTTCAATAACGTGAATATTATTGCTCTTGAAACACGAGCTTCCCTTACATCATCACTGCTTGCCCATATTAGTTTGTTTCTTTATTAGTCCCTCACCCGTGTGTGTGTGTGTGTGTGTGTGTGTGTGTGTGTGTGTGTGTATGTGTGTGTGGGGGGGAGTCTCCAAGTGTTTAATTAAAAGCAAATGGAAGCCGTACACTGAAGGGTGCCACAGATTGCAGCCATATGCTTCCCGCGCTGTGCCGTATTCAAGATAGCGGATGGTGGGGAGATAATCCTCGAGTGGTTTGGATGCTTCCAGTTGTGACAGTCATATTGTCAGCCAAGCGTGTAATTTAGAGCCATGAGCGGTTAGGTGTCTTCGCTGTACAAAGAAGTTACAGTCTGGTGATAGTCGAACTAGGTGTCAGGAAGAAGAAGTTTAATCGTTTCGTGATCATGACTGACATTGTCAGTGTTGAACAATAATGTTCTCCAGATCATGTGGATGAAAAGCATTTCTATTTACCCTCTTATTTTGTTTGAGCAGGTGTACATTTCAGTTATTACATACAAACTTAGATTAATAACATCTGGGGCTACAAATGCCCTGTTTGAAAAGGAGTACAAATTTCTGTCTAATCCCAGCTCT
This sequence comes from Haplochromis burtoni, assembly GCF_018398535.1. Lineage (NCBI taxonomy): Eukaryota > Metazoa > Chordata > Actinopteri > Cichliformes > Cichlidae > Haplochromis > Haplochromis burtoni. Next base: position 710,595 of record NW_024582675.1, read on the forward strand.
ACTCTTCTTCTTTTTTTTTTGTCTGCCACTCAGTAAATTTACAAAATGCTCGATAAAGGTTTGACAAGAAAAAAAAAAGCCCTTGTAATACATGCATCCTAGTAGTCCTCATGTTGTATTTGTGCCTTGAAAGCCACTTCATTTAGAAAATGCAACAGTTTCATTAACAGCCAGACATGTGCGTGTGCGTGTGCGTGTGTGTGTGTGTGTGTGTGTGTGAAGGCTCAGATGCATGGCTGTCATGGGTTGAAACAGTTGGAGTTGTTTTAGGAGACTCTAAAAGCTGTAATTACCGGTCCTTAAGAGCAGAATGGCTGCAAATTACAGCTGCACTCTGAGCAAACTAAAATAGCTTGATTCAGTTATTTACAAATGAAGAATGCCAACGTGCTATCGCACATGCACACGCAACCAGCTCGCTATTGCTGGCACGCAAGTAGATACAAACTCCAACGCATATACACATACGCACACATGTTCACTGGTCTTGCTGAATAGAAGACGCGTGACAAGTCTGACTGAGACCTTACCAGCCAGCTACTCTCCTACAGCTCTATCATGTGTGTTCAATTAGTGTGGAAAGAATGCATAAATACAGTTATCACTGTGCCAAAAATCACTTTCTCAAGTGACTGAAAATCACCCGTGGCAGATCTTCAAGTTTAGAAGATTTGTTATGTTGTTCGGGAAGTTTTTTTTCTTGTCCAGTGGATTGTGAATCCCCGTATTCTGAGACCGTAGTAGCTTTTAAACAGATCAGCCACATTAAAACCACCTGCCTGTCCCCTTCATGCCACAGCTCTGGATTAGTTAGGACTTTTTGGGTTGGCCTGTGGTGTGTTGTAATACTCAGAATTAGGATTTAGTGAGTCTGGACACCACATCAGTGCTCTGTGGACTCCTGTTCCCCTGGGCATTTATTAGTGGTTTTAGCAATATAGTGTGAGAGACCGTCGCGATGGTGGGGGAGGCCACTGCTGATGCATACTGTCTTTTCTATGATTATTCTACAGCACATTTCTACCCTGATCTATGACTCTCGCAGTCGTTTCTGTTTAGCCTCACTCTCCTGTGTGACAGGGTCACTTCTCTCACAAAGTGGATGTGCTAATATCATGTGACAGTAACCCTGCTGTCCATCTGTCTTTTCTCTGCTCTACTCACCAAGAAAACATGGCTACCACACCCAAATTGAATTATCTCCAACAAGTTCCTTGCTCCTCTAATTTAAGGAGCTCCAAAGTGTCACAGGCCAGCATTAGACTTGTAGACCTTGACTAAACCCGCTAATCTCAGACTTCATTCTCACCCACTTAAGGCTGTGTGACCTTTGTCCTTTCCACTGGCTTCAAGTGTGGCTGGTCAAGACTTTATACCCGGATTGCCTTCACTTCTCAAACTAATTCCTTGTGCTAATAGACTTGACGGCAAGTTTTTAAAGAGCGCTGTAAATAGGACTCATGACACGCACTGTACTATTAATTAGAGCCCATAAAAGGCCTCTGTGGGGGCTGTCATTAGGCCTTATTGTTGTCATTCAGCCACAGTGAGACAAAATAATCTTTCATTTTCAGTGTTTGCTTAGTATGACACGTGGCGCAGTGAAATGCTGCCAGGTTTGGATTAATCTGCAGATCCAACAGCTCGGAGGGGAACCCCGCCATAATGGAGAACAGCATGCTGGGTATTTTAGTGCTGCACTGCCAATGAGTTCATGGTATCGGCTCACTCTACCCCTTTTTCACCACTGTGACTCATTAAGAAGCATAATTCCCAGGAGGGATCCCATCTGCATGCCACCTGTAGGAAGTTCCCTCTGAAAGCAACACTTAATGCATCCTGCATCAACACAATTTAAGCTCAATGCTTGTGTTCATCTCTTCACTGCCCTTTCTCTCTTCATTTTCCTATTACCCACATCTTTTTCTGTCTCTGTTTAGCCCAGATGATGGATAGACTGATTAGGCCTTCAGCTGTATCTGAAGCATAGGTGGTCTTGGAGCTAGGAAAGCCCCTTTTCAGACAAACACTGCCGCTTTCTACGCACTGCATGTAAATGGCAGTTGGCGAAATAAATACTAGCTGATGAGCTCGCTCCACCAGTGGGACGAGACCATGAAGGGGAAGGCAGTCCAGAGTGGTTCACCGCAAAATGTGCTTTTTAAACTATCCTCTAAATGTGTAGTCTGGTGGCAAGTCTCTGCCGACATTGCAGATTTTATCGCAGAAATGGCCGATCTGGACAACCTCAGGTGTAAACTGGATACAAGATTCAGGGTTCTTTATCATCATTATAAAAGAAAAATACAATGACATTAGATTAGCAAATATAAAAATAAGTTGAATAAACGTTAAATAGAAATACATTTTTCATTTAATTAATGCAGACACAACATCCATCAAAATTTCCCATATTTTCCACTATGCAATACATTTACTGCCATTGTATGCATTAAAAGAAAGTCGATTACTGCACATTAAAAGTCCATCAATGTGCTTGACTATGAACAACAAACTATGTGGGGTTTTTTATTGTTAATGACCTTATTGCAGTGTTACAACTGCAGTCTGACACTATTTGTAAAGTGAAAAGCTTCTTGTACACAGTTGTTGAGCAGCTTTTGTTAACACGAACTGAAGCTGTCCTTCGGTAAAGCGAGAGACTGGTATCGGTATGACCTGCTAATTCCCCTGTCATCCGCTCCTCATTCTCTTCCACTTAGAAAAAGTAGATAATCTTCACACACAATGGTCAGTTTAATCAGGTGGAATGTTTTTTGTTCAGGCCGTGCACTAAAAAGCATTGTGTCATTTAACCTCCTACGACCCGAACTCTTCCATGGCATGCATTTTTAATTTCTCTTTGATATTTGGGCTGATTGGGGCCCGATGAATGTAAAAACAAAGAAGTACCGGATTTTTTTTTTTTTTTGCCCAATATTTGTTTCTAAGATAAATAAGAGCCACAAATGAGGATATTCGTTTAAAATTTCAATAGAACAGTAGCAGTATAATGTCCTCGTAAGTGGATATCAGGCCCTTGTAGAGCAAAATTGAGGATTTGGTTCTAAATAACCAAGAATGTGATGTCCACATATGTGGACAGAGGGTCCTAGGAGGTTAATAAATCTACCCACATGGCTCAGACAGAACAAACCTGGAGAAACCAGTTTGTCCCAAAATCTTGAGACTTATAAGACAATGATTCATTTAATCTGTAACACATGCAGCTGTGTTCACTCTACTCTGACTTGCAGTACTGTCTGTGAGCTCAGTGTTGCCAGGCAGAGTGATGGCTGAACGATGGCCCTCATTTCACCCCTTCTTCAATTTGCATTGTTGCTCTGCTGGAGGAGGATTTACTTAATAGTTAATGCTTAAGTGTAAACCATGAAAAGCTTTCTCTTCTTTTTTTCCCATTAGATACGTAATATGAATAAGACGGATGTATGTGAATTAACCATTTTGAATTTCAATGAAGTTATAGGCAAAAACACCACGGTCAAAACATCAAAAGAGGCACACTGTATCGCTAAGTGGCCAAGGTACGTTTTGAACTCCACACATCTCAGAAACAATCAGACACAGAGGAAACAGTTGCAAGTGGAGAATTTGACATGTGCTGATGAACAGTGAATTCTCTCTGATCAATGGGTCAAAAATGTCTGAAATATTTATTTACTAATTAACTATAATGACAATAAATGATAATAGATATGTAAAGCCTTTATTTACCTCAATTTAAGCATCTATGAAAACCAGATTTAGTTCATTTGCCCTGTTTGCTCTGGGCTACAGTAACTGCACTGGGTTGATGTACATGCTCCGTGGAGTTACTGCCTCCCAGCAGAAAGCTAATATCGCCACCTGCTGACGTGAATATTTCAAAATAGCTCTGCAAGTAAGAAATGTTAACAAAGATTGCTCCAATTACTTGTTTAATTACTCCTCCCTCGTTGTTATCAAAGCACAGCATGGTATCGTTTCAGAATGATCAGCCCAGCCAGGATACTGCCAATCACAACATGGACCACCAGAGTGCTGAACTGTAGGCAGAGTGTTATTAACAGCTAATGAAGACCCCGTGGATGCTAGCAGCTGTTGGTTTGTGATAAGGAAGAAGACACTTGTTATGTACATCATCATAACCAGCCATACACAGCCACTCAAAGAGCCCAACGGAGGTGAGGAAAACTCACAGGCCAGGAATTCAATTTGATTTGCTCTGCCTGCAATAATAAGAACAAGGACAGTGATGAAAATGTATGAATAAAAAATGAAATCTTGCCCAATAAAATGTGTAGAAGGTTATTCTGATTTTTTTCTGTTCAAAACGGGTTAGAAATACTAATAATAATAAAATCAACATATCATGTTAAAAAGAGTAGTTGCTCGCTCTGTGCTTTTGGTTGTTGCTGTGTTAGCTAATTCATCTGTAATTTTTTTTTAATGACAATGTCAATGGATCAGTGGCCGCCAAATTTAATATCAGTCACATAAAATATTTAGGGAAATTAGCTCAGTCGGGCAGATTCACCACTGGTTTTAAACAGCTTCAGGTTCTGATGAAGAGTCACAAAACATTGTGACATGTTAGATTTTTATTAGGACTATTAACAAAATCCATTATGGAGGTCACATCATATAAACTGACATCACAGCCTGTGTTGTTCTTAAAACTTCTCACTAAAGCTAAAAGGAACCAAAGGAAGAAGGATGCATCCAAATCAATAAAAGTGCTTATGGCTGTAAACTAATAAGTATGGAGAGCCACGAGTGCCAAAATGAATTCAATAAATATGTCATCAAATAATCCATCTAATGTGTTATTAATTAATAAAAAATGGAAATAATTATTTTATTAACTATATAATACATTCATTAAATGTCAATTCATTTCATTTATAGCATTGAATAAATTATGTGTTTTTCATTTCCAGTTTTAATTATTTATTTTTAATGAATTAGTGTAATAAGTGTGCATGTGATGTAGTAGATCAGTAATACAGAAAGAGCTATTTGTTTAACCTGGGCTGATTCAGGGACTAAAAGAATGTCTAATGTAAAAACAAATAAATTAAGTAATTAATTAATTAATATAAATCCTTCAATCATGAAGCCTCATTTCTTGAAACGGGATCTCATATCATATCATATCAAATTTATTTGTATCGCACATTTAAAGACCAAAGTACACTAAAGTGCTTTCCAGTAAAACCATGATACAGATAAAATCACAATATAAAATATAAATTACAGATATAAAGTAATTACATAATATAAATGCAGAGCCAGATGAAAATTACACTAATTCGCCTTGAATGCCAGGTAAAACACGTACGTTTTTAGACATGATTTAAAAGATTGAATAGAATCTGATGCCCGAATGTCAAGAGGAAGATTATTCCATAATTTGGCACGGTGTCCTCTGGTCTTCAGCCGAGACCTAGGTTGCACTAAGAGCAGTTGACCCGATGATCTTAGTGCTCTCTTAGGCAAACAGACAGAGGAGATCCCCAAAGTAATCAGGTGCCATATTATTTAGGATTTTATAAGTAAACAATTAGATTCATACCTTCTAGTGCCAGTTAAGAGACATGCTGCAGCATTTTGGACCAACTGCAATCGCTGAAGGAGGGAAGATTGGAGGCCCAAGTAAAGAGAGTTACAATAATCTAGTCTTGAAGTGATGAATGCATGAATAAGTTTCTCTTGATCTTTACGTGGCATATAAAGTTTAGAAAAATCACAGACATACAGTATGAATAGCAACATGTCGATCACAAACCCTGGAGCATATCCTGTTTTATCATGTATTTTACTCAACATGGAACCATAATTGACATTTTAACAACTTACACATTTGACCAACAGACGAAAGATCCCCAATCTAACCCCAGAATAAGACAAATATACCTGGGGTTGTGTCAGGAAGGGCATCCATCATTCAAATCTGCCAAATTAAATATGGGGAGCTACTAACTGTGGCGACCACTTGTGAATAAGGGAGCAGCCAAAATGAGGTTGGTGGTCTTATAATAGACTTCTATAAATTGCGACCAAAGGAAGGTTGTTTTTTTTTCAGACCAGAAGGTCATGTCCATCTTGGTTATAAAGCATGTGGTCAAAAGTATCATGCATAAAAATGCCTCAATTCTTGATCTGTTGGTGGCAGCAGAGCCACGTGTGAAAACAATCTGATCACTGTCTTCAATCAGAAACAGAAAAAAAGGACAAAACATATAAGAAAAGGACAAAATAGTCTGGATGCTATTATGCTGGCTGCACTTAACACACTGCCATAACACCAATAACACCAAGAGCTGTTGCTGTATATGGCTCTTCTTTCTTCAAAAAAAACCAAAACAAACAAACTACTTTTATCCTAATTGTCTCCTATTGTCAAAGCAGCTGAAGTTTCTTTTTTAACAAAATAGTCCCTTTGAGGTTATATTATATATACTCTGAGGTGTACAAACCCAGCCAAGCCTGATAGCAAGTTTGCCACAAATTGACATGTCTAAAGAAAACCGTGGAAACAAAATCACGGCATCACAGGTATCCTTTTATCCACACCTGACTAGGTGTGGTCAATTAGCAACAGCTGAACCCACTGAAGAGATTAGGGGCTGCAGAGGGACGTAACAGTGACCAACAGAACAAAACATGTTTGAACATTATGTAAGACTTTGTGGTGCATCTTTCAATCATTTATGCCTCATTGGACTGAGAAAAGTATTGGATGACTTATTGCTGGAGCCACGATACTATATTGCATAATAGCTGGATTGCACTGATGGCTTTTTTGGGGAGTTTGTTTGTTTTTTTGCAAGTTTAAATGAGAATTAAGAATTAATTTATTTATTGAGTGTATTCCTTTTTCAAATGTTCATAGACAGCCACAGTTCTTAGTCTACGTCTAAACTCTGCTGGTCTGATAATAATAGAGTTTATCTTTCCACGTGATTTAAATAAGAAGAATAAGAAGAAACAGGAACAGAGAGAAAAGCATAAATCAAGCTACTGCAATAGGACGAATCACTTATAAAAACATATGCAGCACCAGTGTTGTGCACAAAATGTACTGATAATGTCCTTATTTGACATTATGGTTAAATCTATACATTAGCTTGCGTGTGACTGTGAACTCATTCAGTTTATATTGTTTTCAGTCTGAAATAGCTGCAAGTTAGAAATGATCCAGTGATTGTCAGGGTGGTGTGATGACACCAAGTTACTTTATTTCTGAAAAGTTAATAATAAGCAGGGTGAAACACTGAACTGTGTCCCCACTGTTAGGACATATGTGCTGTTAAGGTCCGTGTATCAAGAGAATGGAAACTTTGTTTCAGCAGCTGGTAAGATTTTTCCTATATTTGCGCCATAAAAGTTAATACATGTATTGTAAATATGTACATGTGGATTTTAAATATAATTTAAATATTCTTTTCACGTTTCTGTTAAAATGTTTCGTGACAAATCTGTCACATTGCACATGTCTAATTTTATGCGTAATGCTGATAATTTTCTTTTTAAATTGTATTTATTTATTTTTTACAAAATCAGAGTGGCTTATTTTTAGTTCCTGAACTCAGGGGAGTTATCTAAACCACAGTTTCAGCTGAGTCACACTACTCTCTCAGTTATTAAACCATTTCGCTGGTACAGCTAACATGACACTGAGCTCAAATTTACATGATTACAATCTATGACTGAGGTGTGATCATGAAAAGATTCAAAAAAGGTGATTATTATTGTTTTTCTGTGAACTTTCAGACACAGCTAGAAATGAAACAGTTACAGTTTATGAATCAGACAGGGTAAACTTAAGTCTAATCTAATCTTTGTTTTATTCACAACTTGTGTTTAAAAAAAAATCAGTAAATCCAATTTTAAAATCTAGATTTTCTCACTCATTTAAACATGTTTGAAATCTTTGTTAATACCCATACCCACAGTTTGACTGTGACTTCAAAAATATATGCAGCATCTTTACAGGTGATAGTAAACACATTTATAAAAGTGATTCATCGGATTTCTCTCCTTTACTTCAGACCCATGGAAACGCTCTATTCCTCATCCTTGTTTTGGGATTAGGAGGAAGCTTTCAGGTCGGCTTCCATATCACTGGACTGAGTTCTCCTTCGCCGGTGAGACACGTCGCCTTTATCATTTATTCTCCATTCTGTCTCGATTATCTGGATCACATTTAATAACAGTTTAGATCTATCTCCACAGTACATCCAGCGCTTCATCAACAACAGCTGGTATGACAGATACGGAGAGCCTCCACATCCGCAGACGGTCACAATGATCTGGTCTCTTATTGTTTCCATGTTTGCTGTCGGGGGACTCTTCGGTGCCATCAGTGTCAAATTTATCTCAGACTTGCTGGGAAGGTGAGTATGAAGACAGATGTTGTACCAAGCTGTATAGCCTAAGGAGACCTGAAGTCATGAGCTTTCCTTCTTCAGGAAAAAGGCAATGAGCTGCAACAGCTTCATTGCTGTTCTTGCAGCAGGATTCATGCTGGCAAGTAAAAATGTCAACTCTTTCGAAATGATCATTGTGGCAAGATTTCTGTTTGGTTACTCAGCAGGTAAGTTGCCATATTCTACAGACTCCTTATTAATATGTTTTCACCACCTATACTCACCATGCTTGCTTTATGTGACCTGCAGGCTTGGGAATGAACACTCACTTAATATATCTTGGGGAGATTTCACCCAGAAAGATAAGAGGGATAGTGACTCTGACCTTAGCCACTTTTTTGTCACTCGGGAAAGTGTCTGGGCGGGCGTTTGGGTTAAGGTAAGCACCTGAAGTTGATATGAAAAAGAAAAATGGGCTTTAACCCATTGTCAAAAGCTACTGCAGCATATTATGACAATAGATTACAAATTAAACACAACATTTCATTTTGATTTTTCAGCGAGATCCTTGGCCGCGAGGACACGTGGGACATTCTCCTTAGTGTCGCTGCACTTTTCTCCTTTGTTCAGATTGTGATGTTGCCTTTTTTTCCTGAGACGCCAAGATATTTACTCATAGAGAAAGGTGATGATAAGGCATGCAAAAAAGGTTAGTAGCTTTGCGCAGTTTATGTATCAAACATGACCCCAGATGTTTATGAAAATGTGTTCTACAAACACATACTAGTTAAAGATAAATGATAGTCTTGTGAAATTACAAGTCAATCAGTCACTGCCTGTTTTGTATTTGAGCAAAGTTGCACATTTTTCAGTTCTTATCCCCTCCGTGATTTGGGATTTTCTGGTTTCAGCTCTCCAGAGTCTGTGGGGCCAAGGTGACTACCAACAAGAAATGGATGAGATGTTGACTGAGCAGGCTGCCATTGAAGCAGCCCCACCAGTGAGTCTTCTGCAGCTGCTGAGAGACAGGACTGTCCGATGGCAGGTCATCACCATCTCCACCATCTACTGTTGCAACCAGCTGTCGGGCATGTCTACAGTATGAACAATACCATATAGTATTAGTATAATACCATATGATACAATATGATATAATATATGATTGAGGATTGCTAAATTGCAGAATGATACAACATTACAACAATTTTGTGACTTTTGGAGGTTCACGCACATGCATACATGATATATCTGTATAACTACAGATCAATATATCTATTGATATCTGTATATATGAGACTTCATTGTTCCTTCCATATCAAGTTTCTATCAACAGAATAGACTAATATATAAATCAGATTTCATGCTGACTGTTTATAGCCTAATAGTGCCTCTTTTCTTCCCAGATTAGTACCTTTACTTATGACATCTTCCTGGAGGCAGGTATACCAAAGAAGAAGATCCGCTATATCACTCTCGGTCTTGGAGTGGCTGAAATTCTCACCTCGCTCACCTGTGTAAGCAAACACTCAGTCTGTGCCTGAGCTCATCTGTGTAAATGAGCATTTTAAGTGTATACATCCTTTCATTTGAACTATTAGAGACAATCTTCTTATGACAAGTCTGTCATTATTTTCTCCCTTCCTCAATTTCAGGGTCTTCTCATTGACCTCACAGGGAGAAGACCATTGCTGTTCGGCGGTTACGGTGTCATGTCTGCTTGCTGGATTTTTGTCACTGTCACACTCAACCTGAAGGTAAACCATTACCAGTGGTGGGCAACATAATATTAATAAAAGTAAAAGCAATGTAAAGAAAGCAAAACAAAAACAGTTGATTTGTTAAAGACAACAAATGTCAGGTGTGTGAAGAGACTGAGGACCCAAGTGCAGGCAAACGGAGACGAGGCTGGATGATAACAAAAAACGAGCCTTTATGGACAGCTGAACAAAAACTACAAACAGGTGGAACAGAGAAAACTAAGCAAAACCTAAACTGGGAAAAACTATGCATAAACATATAACCTGAGGGCGGAAACCACAGGCCAGAAAAGAGAGACCAGGAAACGCGGGTAAAGCTGACGGAAGAAACACTGAGGCAACATGGAAGAAAACAAGCAGACGGACCAACAAGGGACAAAGGGAAGCACACACAATAAATGCACACAAGGTAACGATGGAAATGCAAACAGGATGTTCCTGGAGTTGACTGTTGTTGTAATTTGGTGCAATATAAAAAAAATTGAATTGAATTAAATTAAATTGAA
>NW_024582676.1:0-15818 GCF_018398535.1 Haplochromis burtoni
AGTGCAGCCTAGGCGGAGTAGTCGAACGCAGATTCACTGAGCGCTCAACACAGACAGCATCGTCAGAAGGAAAGTTGATAAAATAAATTACAAATTTTGTATTGTTCGATACATATGCGTACCGAACCGAAAGCACTGTATCGAACGGTTCAATATCGATACGAGTATCGTTGCACCCCTAGTTAAAATGTAATGTGCTGTTCTATGGAGGTAGAAATACATTTTCAAGATAAAAGGCTAAATACATTGTTTGAAGATAACTTAAGCGTTTCACTCATGACTGAAAAATTACAACTCTAGCAAAATGCCTTAACAACATTAAATGTTAGAAATCATTCTACAAAACACGGTTAATATTAGTTACGTCTTTAATAGCAGATTATAGAGTAAAACTAATCTAAATATGTGACATATCAATACTCAAATGCATGCCCTGAGTTTCTGATGGCTTATTAATCTTTGCATTTATCAGCAAACTGACATGATGACAGTGTGTGTTTTAATACCATTTTAACATATTTCATGTGAAATAAATGAGTCATATGGAGACAAAACCAAAACACTTTTTTTTAACAACAAATTGAAATTCCTGGAAACTGAGAATAAAATAAAAAATCTTATTGAATCTGTATCTGACCTCACAGGATGTGAGGATTTGTGACATCCAGTACAAATAGTAACTTTAGTAACTTGATACTGCTAGAAAACACATTCATGCCGGTTAGACGACAGATCTGGGACGCATAAGCCAAACCACAATCGGGCCAGATGTGGCATGCCATCACATAAACAGTGCCATCATTGCCAGACCTGGCCCACATCTGGTTGACATACCCCTTACCATGCCAGTCAGCCAGCAGTGTCTGGCTTCACACTAGAGCCGGGCCAGACCTGTCTGTTACGTGGGATTGTCTATAAAAACAGAATACTGTCACCTTGGACTGAAAATATGCAGTTTGCATTTTCACTTGTTCTTCTGGCAGTTGCAAACTTAAAAGGGATTCTTGCAAATCTGGTAAAAAACTAAACAAAACCATAAGCCCACCCCAGTGCATGCTGGTCCTATACCAGTCCCTTTACTTAAAGTTAATGACCTTGCAGTTCTTCCTGGCTGACTTCCAAAGATAAATAACAAAACAAAGAATTAAGCAATTATTAACCTACAAATAAAACGTGTAAATATCCCAAAATAGGTCAACCAAGAAAAAATTGTGACAGTATGCAGTTGGAGTGATTTTAGAGAGTATCGTCTTGTTGATGGTTATCATTCTATTATTCGTAGGACTGGCTTCCCACCCTGAGGTATCACCGAGTTGACTTTAAAATGTGGAGTTTCTGTGGGGTTTTTTTTTTTGTGTGTGTGTGTTTGTTTAGTTTAATCCAAAATGTGTTTTAGAAGACACAGTATTGTTTGTAATAATATTTTTAATATTACTTTGTTTTTGTTGTGCAGCTAGTTGAAGAGCTGAAGAAGGAATACCTGAGGCTTTTGCCGCTGACGGAAAGCAGCAAAGAGTTGCTCGACGATTTACAGACAGATGTAAGAAACCTCGTAGTTTGAGGTTGCGAGTCAGGATGTCCATGTTTTTGCAATCACACTGAAACATACCTCTGTTAATACCTGTAGCCAATTTGAGGTAATTAGGAAGTGGTTGTTTTGCAGTTGTCTCTAAGTATTCTTATGTTCTCCTTTGACTTCCATCTCAGTTGGAGTGTTGTGGACTTCAGGGCTACCAGGACTGGAAGTCCAACATCCCAAAATCCTACCTTTGTGCCAAAGAGTCCACTAATCTGTGTGTAAGTGTGAAAGCTAACATGCCTACACTGTGTTCTTCTGTAATAGAACCTGTTGATATAAGGCTGTCATTATTAGTAGTGTTCATTCATTATGGAGGACCAATTGATTTAAAAACACTTGAATGTTGAAATGTTGCTTCGAAGATGGGGACGAGTTCAGTGACCTCCTGTATCAGCTGCCAACTTCAAAACAATTTTAATGAGTCGAAACAAGGCAGAGTCGGCCTGGCATCACTTTGTGATTGAATGACATCAAGTTGGCAATTACATGCAATCTGTTTTTGATAATACGGCAGTTAACTGGGATAAATTTGCAAACTTGCTCTCCACATACACCAAAATTATTCAGATTTTTTTAAAATTACAAATAAATTTTTAAACATTACTCTGTTATCCCTGCTTGTGATTCTATTTTTTTTTTTCTTAAAATGATTATGTTTTCTAGGTGGAAACTCTTGGAGGCAGCTGGGAGGAAAATCAGACTGTTATGATTTATGAACAGGTATTAAAGACATTCTCATCAGTTTTTCCAGGAACCTTTGTAAACTCTATAAGCTGTTATGGTGTCATCTGATGCAACTGAGATGCAAATTGTTTGTTTCATCTTTAGAAAATATGTATCCTATTAAGCCTTTCCTGTTTCAGGGATGCCTTACGTACCTTGTTGAAATCCTCATGCATGGATTTAAGATTTTTTTGGGCACGTTACTGGGATTTTTATTATTGTGGGTAAGTACAGTCGCAATCTACTAATTTAGCATAAAAGACCAGAAAAATGGAGTTTAAAGAAACCAGAGGCGAACAAGTGTCTGTTTTCTTTGGCTTTTCTGCCCTACTCAGTCTCTTTCTAAAATTGCAAGAGGACTCAAAGCAAGTCAAGAAACAACAGAAGATGAACAGGAAGTAAAATAATCAATCTTTGTTTCACTTTCCTGTAGATGTAGTCCCTCGTGTTGTGTAGAGCCATCTTGTGCCAGCTGAATCGAAACAGAGAAACCTCGGTAGTGAACTAAGGTGCAGAAGCAAAAGCAGGCAACTGCACCACCCTCACAGAGCCTCCAGACCACTTCCGATGTCTTTGCTAGTTCTGATGCTTCCAGCAGCGATGGCCATTATTTAAGCATGCTAAATAATAAATATATTTATGATAATTGGTTATATTGAATATATCATATCCTACAACTGCATTATGGACTGCTTTATTATGACTTTCTGAATTTCAACTCAGTTGATTGAGATTATTGATCTGGGATATCAACACTGAGTGAAAATGCACTGTTTAAAGCTAATATAACTAAACATATATCGAAAACAAACTGAATATCATGTGTGAATTGTTTTAATACTTGATGATTCGGTAGTTTTTAATTTTTTTATACTGTGTAAAATTTGGTTTGTCGATGTTTTGTTGGGTTTTTTTTGTTTTTTGTTTTTGTTTTTTACTTTTTTTATTTTTTTTTTATTTCGAGTTTTACATTTCTACTTTGTGTTCATTTTTTAATACGATGTGTTTGTTATATACTGGTGTTTAGTATGAGGTGCCTTTTTTTTCACTGTGCTGTATCATTTAGGCCAGCTGCCAAAATTTATTACATTTAAAATGCATACAACTATCATTTACATTCCTCAGCATCTGCTGCTGGGTTAACCAAGCTGTTAGCGTCATTAAGAGGACGGGCAGTTTCAGTTTCATAAGAAAACAAAATAAAATGAAGACGTAAAAAAAAAAAAAAAGACAAAACTTGTTTTATTCATTCTATTTACAAAATATTACATCATGTCATGCAAATAAAAAAACAAAAACAGTGTGTGACAGAAACAAAGACACCATACGTTGCCAGAACGTGTATATTAGGCAATAATGGTTAAAGTGCACAGGTAGACACTGGATCTGCTGCTTCAGATTAAATTAATTTGACAATATACGAGTCGAGTAGACGTTTCAACAGCAGGCAGCTCATGCAGCAAGTTAAAGTAGACGCGGCGTGGCATAAAGGCTTCTTTGGTGAGAGTTGCATCAGTTGGGGCGTTACAGTCTCTGCAAGAAATTGGGTGGCACATTTTCCTACAAGAGCCTCTCACAACCTCTTTGCAGCAGCCTTGCCAACATCTGTGCAAAACCTTCAAATCAAAGAGGATTTTACTGCGTGTCTACTGTATGTGCAACAAAATAGAATCCCCTCTCCTCCTCCTCACCCGCTCCTCTCTCCTGGGCATGATCACACAAGGTCGAATTTTTAGATGTGCTTTAAGAAAAACTGAAATCAGCGACAAGGTTTCAGATATTCAGTGTGCATAACAAGGCATCAAAACATTCTGCCGTCCCAGAGACATGTGAATCATTCCCTTGTCTCACCTGATTATGCAGTAATATGCATGGCTAAATGAATAACTGAATCAAAGCACTTTGTAAACAGTGTTTAAAAAAGCTGCTACATAAAGCTTATTAATATTACTTTGCAAAGATTATTAGTTGCTCTAATGCTTAAAAGTCAATGTGTGCTTAAGACAAGTATTCGTGTTTCATTACGCCATCTTGACTTGAGGTACATACGTCAAAACTCAGAACTTACAGTTGGCTTCAGTGAGGCAAGCTTTCAATAAAACATCGAAGCAGATTAATTATTATTAGATTAATATCTGCCTTTTGAAAGCCTCACTGATATATATCCAAAAGTCTTAATGTACAGAACAAAAAGCCAGGAAAAAAAGCATGAGAAAATGTAATAAATAGTTCAGATTGATTAATGTCATTAAATTGCACTTTTTTTCTCTCTCTCTCCTTTTTTAAAATTTTTTTTTTACAGCAGTAAGGCAGATGAGTCATTTAAATCGTATCTACTGTGTGCAAGTAGATTACTTTTAGACATGCATTTAAACATCAACACAGAAAAATGATAAGACAGCCAGGTTTTGGAAATTAGGATGCGTGTATTAAAACAGCAGGGGGCTAGAAAGCACCGGGAACGTATCTGTTTGATTCGAGAAGAGCCATAAAGTCCTGTTTCCTTCTGATCTGGTCCATCAACTTGATGCTCATAACAAGTAAAATAACCTGGAATAGAAAAGAAAAGAAAAGTTAGCACAAGGAAAATATTTCAAGATGCTTTTCACCAACATATAACAATATATATATAAAAACCACATACCCAAAACACTCCGCTTCCAAACTGTATACCCATCGACAACGAGAATGCAAGCTTCAGCTCGGAAACGTAAATTGGAAGGCAAGGCTGTGAACGAAAAAGTGAAAGTACAGGTGGGTAGGGGAGCATAGTTAGTTTTGTCTTCATCTGTGCCAGATAACAAGATTATATCATTATACTTTAAGTATACTGTGCAGGAAGGACACCTCCAGCAAAGTGGTGGTGATTCACTGTGCAGGGGTTAAAAAACTTTGCTTGAATTTAAAAATCAGAAAGAAAGTCTACAAGAAATCAATATTTTTTTTGTTTTTAAGAATTTTCTTTTTACCTCTTGATAAACATAGTGGTTCTTTGGAGCCCCGAGTGTGGCGCTGCCTCGTAGTCGAATCTGTCGAAGAGCACAAAATCTCACAGCACAATGCAACAAATTGAGGACAATTTCACCAGTTTTGGTTTTAGCTGTGCCCGGCGTTGATTGTTCCTTTCAGATTTTCTTGCTATTGCTTGCTGATCAGCACAACACACTCTCATGCTGATGAAGCTACACTGAAACCCAGAACTAAAAAAAAAAAACATAAGATGATTTAAGTTTAGAATTTCCCCAAAAACTAGGTTCGCTAAAAGATTATCTAACTAGAAGAACCCAGAATGAGGTTAAAGTGTATGCGAACCCCTACCAAGTACCCAAAGCCTGATTTTTCTTTAGTAACTAACAAGTACTGGTACTGTAACTCCTTATTTAAACACCGGGTGGCATGGTGGTGCAGTGGGTAGCGTTATTGCTTCACAGCAATCAGGCTTCTGCTTTGAGCCACGTCCTCCAAACACTAATGGTACTTCCTCCCACGGTCCAAAGACATGCATACGACATGTAGGTTTATTGTGCATTAAACTGTGCATATATGCGAGTTAGATAAAGTGCTTTAACTGTATAGGATGACGTGGCGTATGAATGTATAGATAAAAATGTCACATTAATACAAAATGATTAATTATATTTATTAAAAAAGATGGAAATGCCACAGTTAGAATCAGAGTTATAGTCCTTGCCATTTTTTTTACCAAGTAAAAAAATAAAATATGCACAGCTTAATTGTTAGAAATTGTGTTGTCATTTAGGGCCAGATTAGGTAACTGCGCCAGTGACAAACCCTTTTTTGGCATCAAAAAGCTACTGTGAGTTTTGCCAAAAAAACACTTTTGTGACATAAAGCCACAGGGCACATTAACATGATGATGCATTTGCAAAAACAATACCCCTATGAGAATGGAAAGTCTGATGGGTGAACTATTAATGCACTCATTTGTCCACAAAGACGCAGTTACTTCGTATACAAATACAAGTGCAGATTCGTGGCTCCAAAACATGCGCAGCTGATGAGGAAGTGAGGACGAGCAATTTATATCCTAACATAAATGACAGTGTAAGCTCAAGCTTTACACGTGTCTCTAGATGAGAATAGACTGAAGAAAAATGGGTTGGTTTTTTTTTTATAACTGTGAACTTATCTTTCCTCCAAAGGACAGAGTGTAGGATTATTATTCAGTGTGTTATTGCAAACCTTTCCACCACATAAACCTGAAATCTATGACAGCTGCCCTGTGTGATGCACAGAACACCAAACATTATTTAACCATCAGATCATGAGTCGTCCCTGCATTAATTAACATTTGTTCTACATGCACAAATATGCACATTCTTCTTGTTTTTTTCTGGAGTCTGTGTGAGGCTGCACGCACTAATAGTGTAAGTCTGACACACTAGCACAGTTAAGTTAATCGCTGTATGTTGGCAGACATTTCAATATGGCTCCAGTGTAGAGACTTTTTTTAAAAGAGAGAAAATACCCAAAAGCCACTCTGTGTGCGCACTGCTGAGAAAAGACATCCAGAGACTTTTTAAATATAAAATACTAGCATTAATAATGAGCGGCAAAAAGAAATAGCTATAAACATTCTCTGTGAAAAGTGACAGAACATATAGTACTGCTCTCAAGGCTTTAAGTCGTCCACACATCACCGTTACACACTCTTTCTGATAACATTTCCCCTTCTCATTCCCAACTATCACAACTCACACGCCCAAAATAACAAATGCTTTTTTCAGCATTAAATTTAACATTGCACTGCATGCTACAAAAGTTAATAAATCGAATTTGCAAGATTCATATTCTCCTTCCAAAACTTTGTGCAGTGATAGGGAAATTCCTACTAATACATATACAGTAAGGCCAACCACCAAAACATCTTTCTCTGCGTTTCAGTCAGAAAACTGACACTGCACCCCTTTGTTAAATCCTGACAACAGCTTTTTAAAGCCTAAAGAGGGTTTCACTGTCGTGCTGTGTTAGTGAATCTGGCCCATGGACACAGTTATTTTTGCAGCTGATCTCATTAAATATGTATTTAGATTCCCTTTCAGAGTGCCGCAGGGGAGCCACAACACGCATGCGGGCAATCGGGATATTTCTTAAAGTGAGCCAACAGATTTGCAGCGTTTCAGAGTCAAATTCATGCTACAAATTACAGAAAGGTTAATAAAATCATAAACATAAATGTCTGACTTTGACAAAAAATGGTTGAAATAAATAACCCAAATGTGTACGTACTTGCATGATGTGCTGAGAGGACTAAATAGCACTTACTTTTTTACTATTAACTATATTCCTTTTACATTTGGGTTTACAGTGTAGAATACATTCAACTTTAGTTTCCATTTAGATTTTTTATTTAGGTATGCCTGAATCTTTTTCAGAAATATCTCAAATGCAGTATTCCATTAAAACTGTATGAGTTCTACTTTGGTCTGTGGATAAACAACAACTAGTTGACCTCAATCCAAGACAACTTAAGCTATACACAGAGTCAAAGAGGAATAAATAACTACATTCATCGTATTGCTAGTTGGATATTTAAATGAAAAAACTGCTTTACTTGGACTCAAATTACACTGGCACTTGCTATGGGGAAAACCAATTGTGTCTTCAAGTTTCACCAGTGAAACTGCTAATTTAAATATGTCATTGGTTCCTCAGTTTCTAGAGGACAATGTGTGGTTACAGGACCAGAGATGAACATAATGACCACTGTTCTTATAAAAGAAAGACACTCACGCATTTTCCTGGATATTGGCAGTTACAGGATGAAGGGATGGAAGAGCCCCAGTCTTTGTAACCTTCAACGAGACCGCAGCATTCCAGCTGGAGGTGAAACACAAAGGTTCAAAACGGGTCCAGCAGTAATTATTTTTTGTATCATTTAGTAAAAAGTTGCAACAGTTCTTTAAAGTTTCATTAACACAAGGTGTAGCACTGATTTCTGACCTTTAGTTCGGTTTGGATTTGGAAACCTTCACTACAGACTTGTGTTTATTCCAAAGATACGAGTTTCAGGAAGGCTCTTGGCGTCAGAGGGAGAGTATTGTCATTAAAGCAACGGGTCTGAACATCGCTACTGTAATGGGCCTATTCTTTTGTTTAAGCATAATGCATGCAACCCAACATTTCCTTCCTGAGGTAGCCAAATTAAAAAAAACAAAACCAAACAACACTCACGAGTGGTCAGTGGTGACCAGAAAACAAGTAATAGCAGATGTTTCTGGCGTGCATGATTGACAACAAAGCACTTTCACACTAGCAAAGTGTAGCTAGCACAGCTGCACTATGCTAGCTGTATACAAAAAAGGCAAAAGTCAGCAGTTAGCAGACGCAGGCACACTTTGGATCTTTTTAATACTCAAAAAGAGGTTAGTGTTTTTAACATAAAACATACTTTTATGTCAGAGTATCCTAACTTACTGTAGATTTAAAAGTTGCTAAAAGCTGGCTGAAACAAACAGGGCAAAAATAAGTCATGACCTTTATCATAATGTCACATTATAGTTTCTATTTACAGTTCCATAACTAGCAACACTTATCAGCCAAATTGGAATGAAATACAACAAAAAAGTCTACCAGGGTGAACCACGCCTCTTGCTCTATGGTAGCTGGAATAGGCTGCACACCGCCCGCTGATATAAGGATAAGTGTAAGAAAATGGATAAATGGCCAATCAAATTTTATTTTAGATTACAGCGGAATATACTGGGTTTGGGAGCTAGCAGGGAGCCTGAACTTCAGTTTCTTCAGTTTGTTTCTAAAGGGAATAAGCAAGTATATAATGGTCTGTGTTACCACAGAGAACCAAGGTTGTATCGCCAAGGTGTTTGAGATGTTTGTACTGGAGAACTTAAACACATAATATTAAAAACTTGGCCCTAACATGGGGGAAATAGTTATTTGATTCCCTGCTGAAATGATAGGTTTGCTCACTTACAAAGAAATAAACTGTTTAATATACAGTTTCGTTTTATTGGTGACAGACCAGAAAGCCAGAAAAAACACATTGCATAAAGGTTTTTAAGTGATTTGCATGTAAATGAGTGAAATAAGTATTTGATCGCCTCTAACCCAGCCAGAATTCTGGTTCGCACAGACTTGCTGTTTCACAATCGATCAATCGATTGCAGATACTCCTGATCTCAAAGTTATGTGTGTAAATCCCAGCTGTCCACAGAATCCATTTCTTGCATTCCAACCTCTCCACTACCGTGGGAAATACCAAAGAGCTTCCAAAGGATGTCAGAGACAAGATTGTAGACCTGCACAGACTCAACGAACACTTTCCCAAAGTTAGGCACAGAGTTGGGAACATTATGCTTTGTGGGTGTTTTTCTGCTAAGGGTACAGGATGGCTTCACCACACTGAGGGGTCAACAGATGGGGGGTAGTGTACCGTTGAATGTACGTCTTCCGTTAGACAGACAGAACACAGTAGATGCATCATGGATGGATCTTCCAGCATGACAATTAGGGGTGGGGGAAAAAATCGATACTGTGTAGTATCGTGATATTTTGTTTGCTAATAATGTATCGATACAGGGACAGCAGAAATCGATATTTTGTTACAAAAAAAGTTTTTGTGGACTGGAACATGCTCTGACTTCAGAGCATGTTGATCCTTTTTCTGAGCAAGAATCCTGACATTCCTTCACTGTCCAAATGTGTTTAACTTTTTTTGGCAGCAATAAACATGACAGTTTACTTATTTTAATTTAAGACATGTTTTATTTTAATTAAGTTTAAAACTTTTTTATTTAATGTAAAATTATATTTTGTTTTAATTTACTTTCAAATTCTTCAGTTGCTGAAGGGGCTGCATAGTTTTCATAAATTGCATAGTTCAGAATAGCTATAATTGTACCAGATGGTTGCATTCAGTTAAGTTGGACTAGACTGTAATACAAACCGTTCAGTTTGTCAACAATAAAACTGACTGAAATGAGAGAAAGACTGAGTGTGAGACTTTGATATTAGATAAAATGAATATTGATAAAGTTTACCTTTATGTACAGAATCTGAATATCGCAAAATATTTAAAAAAAATTGCAATAATATCGTATCGTGCGTTAAGTATTGTGATAATATCGTATCGTGGGATGTATGGTGATTCCCACCTCTAATGACAATGACCCAAAACATGCTAAGACGAATCAAAGGAGTGCATAAAGAAGAAGCTCATTAATGCCTACCCAGTTTCCAAATCTCAGTCCTATAGAAAAAATGTCAAAGGAGCTGAAGGAGCAGAAGCTTCTCTTTACAGTTTCTGTAAAGAGAAGTGGGTCAAACCCCCTCCTTAGATGTGTGCAAACCTGGTGACCAACTACAAGAAACATCTTATTACTGTGCTTGCCAACAACGGCTTCACCACCAAGTCAATGACATGCAAATCAAGTTATCACTTTTATGTAAAATGAAACTATCATCAAAATCAGTTCAATTCGATTTTCTTTATATAGTGCCAACAACAACAACAACAACAGTTGCCTCAAGGTACTAATTAGAAGGCTGTCCATTTGTATGGACAAACTTACAAATTCAGCAGGGGATCAAATAATCATTTCCCCCACTGTATAAGTAACTTCTGCTTACTTCTTGCTGAATATGATACAGCCATGTCTTGTTGGCTTGGCTTGTTGTAGTGAGTGGCATCATGGACAGCAGCTTGGACTCTTCATTGACCACACGTTTCTGAGGAGAGAGAAATCAACATTAAAATCTTCTCTTAGCATATTAAGACCACAGCAAAAGCTTTTTTAGCAGCTTTAGGTGACATTTTACTGCAGGGCCTTCACGTAATGCCATACCTCATAAATATCTTGGTAACTTAGTGCTGCTTTAACAATTATTGTTTGACTGGCTGCTGCCATCCCAGCTGCATACTGCACACAAACAAAATCAGTGAAAGTTTTAGTGACAAAGAAATCAAATGAACGAAATCGAAAACAAGAATAATGAATGAGTCGAGCTTTGTTATTTGACATAGATTTGACCCACATGCGCAGCAGCAACACAAACACACTTTTACCAGAATAAAACACCATCTCTTTTCTTTGAAGGCTCCGAACACGCCGAGCACCGAGAGCAGCAGGCAGCCAATCTCTATCACGTACAACATCACTACGGAAACAGTAGACACCATCTGAAGAGGAAAAACCACAATGGTGTTAAAATGATACACCGACTGGACTTGTCAGTTTTGATGAATAAGCCTTGAATCAAACATTTGTGAAAGATTTCACCCGACCTGAATTTCGCTTACACTTAACATTCACTTTTAAGGTTTGTTTGAGGTTAATAGTCATGCTTGCATTCAGAAGATGTGCACTGAGCATGATGATTATTCACTGTCTTCCTCAAGGACACTGATGAGACCCCTAGTATAAATCCCCAGTTGTCTCCACTGAAGCCTGGCAAGCATTATTGCCACCTTCAATAAATGCGCACATCTGAAACTATTTTTTCCAAACCCCAAAACCATGAGAAGTCGGTCTTACTTTTCCAGTTTGTAAGATATCTCGATGATAAGCCACTGTCATTGTCAGCAAGAAGAAGCACAGCGCCTTTGGAGAGGAAGAACGCAAACATGTGTTAAGTGTGCAAACAGCTTTGAGTTAAGAGGATGTCACAATGAAATAAATATTTGAGGTTAATGATAGGTCTGCTTGTTTTGCAGCTCGGGGAATGTGGAACTGCAAAGATTCTCAGTTTAGGGCTTAAATCATGGGTGTCACTTCTTAAAGGAGCAGCAGCTCCTTTGAGTGCAGATGGAAGGCAGAAGTACTGAACAGCAAGGTAACAGCACAGCAAAACAGAAGGCCTTTACATGTGACTCAGCTGGGAAAACACAGAACACTGTAAACATTACCAATGTGAGAATACTGCATATGTGATTTGAAGGGAAGATGCTGGGGTGAAGATGGACGGAAAAGGATGGGTGTCCTTATATTAAGGCAGAAATTCATCACAATGGCAATTTCACCCCCATTTCTGATGACTTCTTAGTCTATAACCTTAAAAACACATTGGAAGAACCATACATACGATACGCGTGGTATACAGACAAAACAACATTGTTTGGTTTAGATTAATTGATCTGAGTGGGAACACGACAACAAATGAACTACTTAACCTTATAAAAAGATATCAAACAGGCCCCTGGGCTTTAAATGCATTGATTTAAAATTCCTACCATATGGACTGAATTTGCAAAAATAAACGGCCTTTTCAAGCTCGTTTTATCCGCCACCACGACCACCGCGCTCCGCTGCATTCTGCTGCTGCTCCCCCGGGCTTTAAAACGCCCTTTTACATGGAGAAAACGTTACGGATGTAGACCTGGGACCGTAGCAGTCAGGGCATCTGTCTGCTGTATCCGCACAGGACGTCACTGTGATGTGCTGGATGAGGGGTCTGTGCCGCTTTCAGGTGCATTCGGAAATATTGCAATCCGGGAGTAATGCTTAGCTTAACCGCGGTTAAAGGCAGTATATAACAATTATATACATACATTATAATTAATAAGTACATAAATATAATAATAATAAATAAAATATATATTAATAATTATAAATTAATAATTAAAAATTACTAAAATATATAAAAAATGCATATATATTTGAAAACTATAATTATAATTATATAATTAAATCATCAAATAACAATATATAAAATAGACAAAAAAATCTAATAACTATTTATAATTTATATAAAAATATAATTAATATTAAATATATATAAATATTATATGTAATAAAATATACTAATCATTTATAATTATACCATATATATTCATAATAGCATAATAAATAATATAATATCAAAAATAAATATTCAAATAATATATTAAAATATTATATGTAAAAATATATTATTGATATAATGATTATATCATAAAAAAAATTAAAATAATATAACATTATATCAAAAATAATTTTATATTAATATTATTATATATATATATAATGATTATAATAAAAGAATTTGATCTATTATATATTCATATTAAAAACAAATTATAAACATAAACATTTAAATACACAATAATTAATACATATGATTTTTAAATACATAGAATTCCACATAATTGAATGAAAAAACAAATTCAAAATAATAATCAATATAATACAAATATAATAAAAATTAAATGATTGATAAATAAAATATAGATTAATAACTCAAATAATATAAAATACAATATATTTAATATAAATATATACTTCATTAGAAAGAATTTTCAAATAAATGTAGAGATAAAAAAAATTAGTGATATTATGATTTAAAATATAACAACAAATAAAATAAATTCATATTAAATAAATAAAATTAAATATTAAGAAATAATAGCATAAATAATAAATAAAATAATTAATTAATATTCAGATATTTATAAACAAATTTATTATCATTTATTATAAAAATTAATAATATAATATAATATATATTTAATAAATAAATAAATAATAAAATAAATCAAATTTAAATATTAAAATATAATTATATAAATATATAATAATCACTATGATAAAAAAACATCAAATTTTTAATATAAATTAATTTCATATAATAAAAATATTATTAAATTCATTAATATAAATCATAAAATAATATAAAAATAAAATTCGATATTATAATATAATATAAATAATATCTAATATATATATATAAATATAATATTAATTCCACCAATATTAATAACTTAAACCTTATTAATAATAACATTATTTATACTATAATAATCTAAATATTATATTAATGTATGTTTGTTTATTAATGTATTTTATGTATTTCTGTTTTATATTACTGTGAAGCACTTTGTGGTTTTTATCCTGTGAAAAGTGCTATATAAATAAATTGATTTGATTTGATGATTCCAAGCACAGCATCAAATCTACAACAGAATGGCTGAAAAGGGTGCTGCAATGTCCCAGTCGAAGTCAAAACTTCTACCTCAACCTCTCTTAAGGCAAGACCTTAAGAGAGCTGTGCATAAATTAGCGAACTGAAACTTATACAGTAAAAAGAATTGGGACAAAGGCTGACGATGTCACAGTAATAGCTACTAAAGTTGGTGCTTCAAGCTACTGAATAATTGAATTTTCTCTGTTTTTCACACATTTCTTTGATTTTTGTTTAGTTTTTCCTAAAAATGTTTTAGAAACTAGTAAGGCCGAAATTTTTACTATGTTCTAATATGCAAAATTTTAAAAGTCTTATGTGCATGTTTGCTTTCACACTTACAGAATAAATAACTGTAAAGAATAGAATAGAATTAGAATAGAATTCAACTTTATTGTCATTGCACATGCACAGGTACAGGGCAACGAAATGCAGTTTGCATCCATCCAGAAGTGCTTTAGTGATATAGATATATTACAATATATATTAGCAATAATATAGATATGTGAGTATATTACAGAAATGGGTCTATTATGGTATGTTATAATGTACACGAGTATGAAGTATGTTGTGAATATTCTATAACTATAAGTATGTACAGGCTGTAGTGAGTACAAGCTATGTACAGGCTATGAACAGGATATAAATATGAAAAACCTATGCACCTAAAATGTAAATAGCTTTGAGTTCAAGTATAATACTTAAAGAAATATGCTTAGTTTCAATAATGTAATATTCTCTGATTTTCAGCAGACATATTGTGTGTGTAGGTGGTCAACAGACTCCATTTCCCAGGATCCAACAATGATGCTGGGCTGGGTTACTTGCGAAAAGCAGGTAGAGCAGGTTTCTATTGTTACGACAGGTGCTCTAAACAGCGAAAAAGAAAACAGGAAGAACTGGTGAGGGAAGAAAATAAAAGGGAGGGAGAGAGTCAGGTGGAGGAAACACAGTGACACGTGTGTGAAAGAGCAGCAGGTGGATTAGACAACCTGGATTACGGACACACATCTTTAAAAATTCTTATTTTGAGGAAGCTCTCCTTTGCTGCGACAGCCAGAACCTGTCAGGCAACAGGTGTTCCGCCTTCGTCGCAAGTTAGTTAATGTCACAGACGCGACCCAAGACGGTCTGAGTGTGGTCGGTAAATTCGTGTGTGCAGCAAGAGTGGGTGGTCGCTGACGAAAATCGCGAATGTCGTGAGAAGAACTCAACAACTGAGAAGTTGCTGAAAAGAAAAGCACGAATCTCTCTGCAGCACGGTTACTTGTTTGAAAGAAACACTAATTTTGATAATGACGCAGGATGGAACTGCACAAACCTACAGTTAAGGGCACTTCAATATCGCAGACTTATTAGGAAATTTTTTTGAATGACTGGATGGATTGTCTGAAAGCTTTTTAACCGTCTTTGACACGGTCTGTTATCTGTTCTCTATCATTAGCGATACAAACTTCACACCAGCCTTAATACCTGCGTTGTTGCGCCAGGCCATATTTATACCCCTAAACGCCTACTCTGCTGATGGAAATCTAGCCTGCTTACCAACTGTAGATTTTGTTAGAAGAAGAAGGAGCCAGGGCATTTTTTCAGTTGTTCA
>NW_024582676.1:15843-25517 GCF_018398535.1 Haplochromis burtoni
TGGCTCTTGCCACATGGCCACAGCTAGCATCAAGGAAGCGCTCGTATCCTCTGAACAAAACTCAGTAAGACAGGCTAATTTATTCGAGCCGCCAAATGTTAATCTGTGCATGTCTAACTACAATGTGCCAGGTTTGCTGAATCCATACAGGCATACAAATGTATATATTTGTATGCCTATTTTACATTATATATAATGTAAAACAAAAATGCTGTATTTCACCTAAAAAAATGGCAAAACGAAAGTACACCCTCTATCACGTCTAAGGTTTTATGTGTTAGGATACAATTCAAAGTTATGTGGTCAACACTGAATAATCTGAAACCTTGTCGAAGCTGATTTCAAGTTTTTTATAACTTAAGCCACATTCATAAAAAATACTATGCACACAATATCTGAAACCTTGCAAAACATCTAAAAATTCGACCTTGTGTGATCATGCCCAGGAGAGAGGAGCGGGTGAGGAGGAGGAGAGGGGATTCTATTTTGTTGCACATACAGTAGACACGCAGTAAAATCCTCTTTGATTTGAAGGTTTTGCACAGATGTTGGCAAGGCTGCTGCAAAGAGGTTGTGAGAGGCTCTTGTAGGAAAATGTGCCACCCAATTTCTTGCAGAGACTGTAACGCCCCAACTGATGCAACTCTCACCAAAGAAGCCTTTATGCCACGCCGCGTCTACTTTAACTTGCTGCATGAGCTGCCTGCTGTTGAAACGTCTACTCGACTCATATATTGTCAAATTAATTTAATCTGAAGCAGCAGATCCAGTGTCTACCTGTGCACTTTAACCATTATTGCCTAATATACACGTTCTGGCAACGTATGGTGTCTTTGTTTCTGTCACACACTTTTTTTGTCTGGTCTTGCTGATGCCACTAAACCATTTTTTGATGAGAAACCTAATTATTACACTGTTAGATCTCGAAGCAACGATCATTTGGGATCGAGTGTCTTTTGTTTCTGTCACACACTGTTTTTGTTTTTTTATTTGCATGACATGATGTAATATTTTGTAAATAGAATGAATAAAACAAGTTTTGTCTTTTTTTTTTTTACGTCTTCATTTTATTTTGTTTTCTTATGAAACTGAAACTGCCCGTCCTCTTAATGACGCTAACAGCTCGGTTAACCCAGCAGCAGATGCTGAGGAATGTAAATGATAGTTGTATGCATTTTAAATGTAATAAATTTTGGCAGCTGGCTAAATGATACAGCACAGTGAAAAAAAAGGCACCTCATACTAAACACCAGTATATAACAAACACATCGTATTAAAAAATGAACACAAAGTAGAAATGTAAAACTCGAAATAAAAAAAAAATAAAAAAAGTAAAAAACAAAAACAAAAAACAAAAAAAACCCAACAAAACATCGACAAACCAAATTTTACACGAGGAGTACCAAAAAATTAAGAATCTTATACCGAATCATCAAGTATTAAAACAATTCACACATGATATTCAGTTTGTTTTCGATATATGTTTAGTTATATTAGCTTTAAACAGTGCATTTTCACTCAGTGTTGATATCCCAGATCAATAATCTCAATCAACTGAGTTGAAATTCAGAAAGTCATAATAAAGCAGTCCATAATGCAGTTGTAGGATATGATATATTCAATATAACCAATTATCATAAATATATTTATTATTTAGCATGCTTAAATAATGGCCATCACTGCTGGAAGCATCAGAACTAGCAAAGACATCGGAAGTGGTCTGGAGGCTCTGTGAGGGTGGTGCAGTTGCCTGCTTTTGCCTCTGCACCTTAGTTCACTACCGAGGTTTCTCTGTTTCGATTCAGCTGGCACAAGATGGCTCTACACAACACGAGGGACTACATCTACAGGAAAGTGAAACAAAGATTGATTATTTTACTTCCTGTTCATCTTCTGTTGTTTCTTGACTTGCTTTGAGTCCTCTTGCAATTTTAGAAAGAGACTGAGGAGGGCAGAAAAGCCAAAGAAAACAGACACTTGTTCGCCTCTGGTTTCTTTAAACTCCATTTTTCTGGTCTTTTATGCTAAATTAGTAGATTGCGACTGTACTTACCCACAATAATAAAAATCCCAGTAACGTGCCCAAAAAAAATCTTAAATCCATGCATGAGGATTTCAACAAGGTACGTAAGGCATCCCTGAAACAGGAAAGGCTTAATAGGATACATATTTTCTAAAGATGAAACAAACAATTTGCATCTCAGTTGCATCAGATGACACCATAACAGCTTATAGAGTTTACAAAGGTTCCTGGAAAAACTGATGAGAATGTCTTTAATACCTGTTCATAAATCATAACAGTCTGATTTTCCTCCCAGCTGCCTCCAAGAGTTTCCACCTAGAAAACATAATCATTTTAAGAAAAAAAAATAGAATCACAAGCAGGGATAACAGAGTAATGTTTAAAAATTTATTTGTAATTTTAAAAAAATCTGAATAATTTTGGTGTATGTGGAGAGCAAGTTTGCAAATTTATCCCAGTTAACTGCCGTATTATCAAAAACAGATTGCATGTAATTGCCAACTTGATGTCATTCAATCACAAAGTGATGCCAGGCCGACTCTGCCTTGTTTCGACTCATTAAAATTGTTTTGAAGTTGGCAGCTGATACAGGAGGTCACTGAACTCGTCCCCATCTTCGAAGCAACATTTCAACATTCAAGTGTTTTTAAATCAATTGGCCCTCCATAATGAATGAACACTACTAATAATGACAGCCTTATATCAACAGGTTCTATTACAGAAGAACACAGTGTAGGCATGTTAGCTTTCACACTTACACACAGATTAGTGGACTCTTTGGCACAAAGGTAGGATTTTGGGATGTTGGCCTTCCAGTCCTGGTAGCCCTGAAGTCCACAACACTCCAACTGAGATGGAAGTCAAAGGAGAACATAAGAATACTTAGAGACAACTGCAAAACAACCACTTCCTAATTACCTCAAATTGGCTACAGGTATTAACAGAGGTATGTTTCAGTGTGATTGCAAAAACATGGACATCCTGACTCGCAACCTCAAACTACAAGGTTTCTTACATCTGTCTGTAAATCGTCGAGCAACTCTTTGCTGCTTTCCGTCAGCGGCAAAAGCCTCAGGTATTCCTTCTTCAGCTCTTCAACTAGCTGCACAACAAAAACAAAGTAATATTAAAAATATTATTACAAACAATACTGTGTCTTCTAAAACACATTTTGGATTAAACTAAACAAACACACACACACACACACAAAAAACCCCCACAGAAACTCCACATTTTAAAGTCAACTCGGTGATACCTCAGGGTGGGAAGCCAGTCCTACGAATAATAGAATGATAACCATCAACAAGACGATACTCTCTAAAATCACTCCAACTGCATACTGTCACAATTTTTTCTTGGTTGACCTATTTTGGGATATTTACACGTTTTATTTGTAGGTTAATAATTGCTTAATTCTTTGTTTTGTTATTTATCTTTGGAAGTCAGCCAGGAAGAACTGCAAGGTCATTAACTTTAAGTAAAGGGACTGGTATAGGACCAGCATGCACTGGGGTGGGCTTATGGTTTTGTTTAGTTTTTTACCAGATTTGCAAGAATCCCTTTTAAGTTTGCAACTGCCAGAAGAACAAGTGAAAATGCAAACTGCATATTTTCAGTCCAAGGTGACAGTATTCTGTTTTTATAGACAATCCCACGTAACAGACAGGTCTGGCCCGGCTCTAGTGTGAAGCCAGACACTGCTGGCTGACTGGCATGGTAAGGGGTATGTCAACCAGATGTGGGCCAGGTCTGGCAATGATGGCACTGTTTATGTGATGGCATGCCACATCTGGCCCGATTGTGGTTTGGCTTATGCGTCCCAGATCTGTCGTCTAACCGGCATGAATGTGTTTTCTAGCAGTATCAAGTTACTAAAGTTACTATTTGTACTGGATGTCACAAATCCTCACATCCTGTGAGGTCAGATACAGATTCAATAAGATTTTTTATTTTATTCTCAGTTTCCAGGAATTTCAATTTGTTGTTAAAAAAAAGTGTTTTGGTTTTGTCTCCATATGACTCATTTATTTCACATGAAATATGTTAAAATGGTATTAAAACACACACTGTCATCATGTCAGTTTGCTGATAAATGCAAAGATTAATAAGCCATCAGAAACTCAGGGCATGCATTTGAGTATTGATATGTCACATATTTAGATTAGTTTTACTCTATAATCTGCTATTAAAGACGTAACTAATATTAACCGTGTTTTGTAGAATGATTTCTAACATTTAATGTTGTTAAGGCATTTTGCTAGAGTTGTAATTTTTCAGTCATGAGTGAAACGCTTAAGTTATCTTCAAACAATGTATTTAGCCTTTTATCTTGAAAATGTATTTCTACCTCCATAGAACAGCACATTACATTTTAACTAGG
Source organism: Haplochromis burtoni (assembly GCF_018398535.1). Lineage (NCBI taxonomy): Eukaryota > Metazoa > Chordata > Actinopteri > Cichliformes > Cichlidae > Haplochromis > Haplochromis burtoni. The sequence goes on from NW_024582676.1 coordinate 20,247, forward strand.
GGTGCAACGATACTCGTATCGATATTGAACCGTTCGATACAGTGCTTTCGGTTCGGTACGCATATGTATCGAACAATACAAAATTTGTAATTTATTTTATCAATTTTCCTTCTGACGATGCTGTCTGTGTTGAGCGCTCAGTGAATCTGTGTTCGACTACTCCGCCTAGGCTGCACTGTCCAGCGCAGATCCACTGAGCGCTCAACACAGACAGCATAGTCAGAAGGAAGAGCGCAGGGCAAGCTAGCGAGACAGAAGTTAAGCTCTCCTTGCAACATGGCAAATTGAACCTCCCCCACCCTCATTCAGATCTGGCGTTTGGAATTATTTTGGTTTTCATGTGACATATGACCCTGAAGGTAAGCGCGTCATGGACTAAAGTAAAACAGTATGTTGGATGTGCCACGCAATGCTCAATTACATGGGTGGGAACTAGTGTGTTAGCGCAGTTAGCTCGTTAACGTGTTGGCCGTCTAGCCCCACGCAGGGGTAGCTCGTTAACGGAGATTTGCCGTGTTGTGGCGTTAACGTCATTTCAACGAGATTAACGCTGACAGCACTAGTGGGAACACAACGAATATGACTGCACATTTACGCCGACATCATCCTAGTGCAAAGACAAGTGGAAGCAGACAAAAACAACAAGCATGCATGCTACAAACTTTACCCGAGTCATTTAGACAGCCGTTAGCACATGATTCTCCTTATGGGGACCTGATATGTTTAATATTGTGGCGAGCTCAGACAAGGAGGAGACGGAGGTGTCGTTTGGTCTTGCTTCCCGTGAGCTAGCCAGGGAGCACAGCCGTTTATTGACATCTGCAGAAGAACACTGCCGCTAGCTAACTGCTCAGCGCGGCAACCGCACAGCAACAACAACACACAGAGCGCCCTCTGACCCCGGAAGGACACACCGTCGCAGCGAGAAGGCGTCACCCGTCACTATGGCAACATAAACAAAACATAACTGTACAAACAGAACCCCGAACAGCCCTGACCCGCTACATAGCCCCCACCTAAGGGGTCAGTCGTCCCCGACGACCCCATTACCCCACACAAAGTCCTGCAAATGTCCAGGTGCCTTCTTTTGGCGCACCGGCCGGTCACGACCGGCGGGGGAAAAGTCACTCGGGTCAGAACATGGGGTGCCACCATCATCCCACTTCTGACACCAATGTGGCGAGCTCAGACAACGAGGAGAAGGATGTGTCGTTTGGTCTTGCTTCCCGCAACCGCACAGCAGCAACAACAACAACACACAAGGCGCCCTCTGACCCCGGAAGGACACACCGTCGCAGCGAGAGGGCGTCACCCGTCACTATGGCAACATAAACAAAACATAACTGTACAAACAGAACCCCGAACAGCCCTGACCCGCTACAATATGCTGCTGAGAATATAGCCCAGAAGAAGCGTATAGTATAGCTTTTATTTTGGAAAGAGCCATTTCTCTGTAATAAACTCTCTTTTCCAAAGATGAGTGATTCCTCAATCAGATACAGGTGTTACCGCGCCAGATCCGCGGCCCCGAACCGTAGTAAGGAAACCTCTGGCAGTTACTTGAAGGTTCCGTAACTGACTCGTAGCCGGCAACAGCTTACTATACAGGTCAACTCCGCTAGCAAAAAGATCGAAGGAGGCGTAGGAAACTGCTTCACCGAACTTTATTTTCTACATTCTTTCGGAAATGTAGCTGGGTAATTATGTCATTGCCATCTGTGAGCCACTGTCAATATGTGACATATTCAAATCGCGTTTGAATTTGTGCTTGTTTGCAATCATGCGAACTGTGTATTGGTGAGTGATGATAATTTGCGCACCAATTCCTCTGACATCGTCTTATCAATCGTTAGCTTACTATGCAAACATGACAAGTGAAATCTCCTGCAGCTTAAACATGTGAGAGGTTGATCGCGCAGAGAATCGCTGACCGTTATGTGAGTGCGTGTGTAAAAGCAGCAGGATACATATATTGTAGCGGGTCAGGGCTGTTCGGGGTTCTGTTTATACAGCTATGTTTTGTTTATGTTGCCATAGTGACGGGTGACGCCCTCTCGCTGCGACGGTGTGTCCTTCCGGGGTCAGAGGGCGCCCTGTGTGTTGTTGTTGTTGCTGTGCGGTTGCCGCGCTGAGCAGTTAGCTAGCGGCAGTGTTCTTCTGCAGATGTCAATAAACGGCTGTGCTCCCTGGCTAGCTCACGGGAAGCAAGACCAAACGACACCTCCGTCTCCTCGTTGTCTGAGCTCGCCACATTGGTGTCAGAAGTGGGATGATGGTGGCACCCCATGTTCTGACCCGAGTGACTTTTCCCCCGCCGGTCGTGACCGGCCGGTGCGCCAAAAGAAGGCACCTGGACATTTGCAGGACTTTGTGTGGGGTAATGGGGTCGTCGGGGACGACTGACCCCTTAGGTGGGGGCTATGTAGCGGGTCAGGGCTGTTCGGGGTTCTGTTTGTACAGTTATGTTTTGTTTATGTTGCCATAGTGACGGGTGACGCCCTCTCGCTGCGACGGTGTGTCCTTCCGGGGTCAGAGGGCGCCCTGTGTGTTGTTGTTGTTGTTGCTGTGCTGTTGCCACGCTGAGCAGTTAGCTAGCGGCAGTGTTCTTCTGCAGATGTCAATAAACGGCTGTGCTCCCTGGCTAGCTCACGGGAAGCAAGACCAAACGACACCTCCGTCTCCTCTTTGTCTGAGCTCGCCACATTGGTGTCAGAAGTGGGATGATGGTGTGTGTGTGTAAAAGCAGCAGGATATATATTTTAGTTCTGCTGAGCCAAATAAGACAGGTCAGGGTGAAGAAGTGACAGCCAAAGAAAAGCTTACCACAAAACGGAGAAGTTATGACAAATCAGACTATAAGGCAAAAAGAAAGTGCAGCTTTATGGTTTCATGGACAAAAGAATTTCTGTGGCTGCAATATGACGAGCTAAATAACCAGGGCTGCACATAAGTGGTCCGCAGGTGCGCATTCGCTGTCAAAAAAAAAACAAAAAACAAAAACGCGCACAAGATATGAAGTTGCAACGCGTGTTTGCATACATAGGATTTTCTGGAGGACAGACATTTGTTTAGAACTCTTAAAGATATCGAAGAAGCTCCTTTAAGCAATATATATTAGCAATAATATAGATATGTGAGTATATTACAGAAATGGGTCTATTATGGTATGTTATAATGTACACAGGTATGAAGTATGTCTGTGAATATTCTATAACTATAAGTATGTACAGGCTGTAGTGAGTACAAGCTATGTACAGGCTATGAACAGGATATAAATATGAAAAACCTATGCACCTAAAATGTAAATAGCTTTGAGTTCAAGTATAATACTTAAAGAAATATGCTTAGTTTCAATAATGTAATATTCTCTGATTTTCAGCAGACATATTGTGTGTGTAGGTGGTCAACAGACTCCATTTCCCAGGATCCAACAATGATGCTGGGCTGGGTTACTTGCGAAAAGCAGGTAGAGCAGGTTTCTATTGTTACGACAGGTGCTCTAAACAGCGAAAAAGAAAACAGGAAGAACTGGTGAGGGAAGAAAATAAAAGGGAGGGAGAGAGTCAGGTGGAGGAAACACAGTGACACGTGTGTGAAAGAGCAGCAGGTGGATTAGACAACCTGGATTACGGACACACATCTTTAAAAATTCTTATTTTGAGGAAGCTCTCCTTTGCTGCGACAGCCAGAACCTGTGCAAAGGGGCAACAGGCCGGTTGTTCCTGCCTATCCGTCGCGAAGTTAGTATTTAATGTCAGGCAAGGAGGTCGGCCGAACCACAAAGAAGCGGTCTGAGTGTGGCTCGGCGTAAAAAAGATTACGGTGTGGTGCCAGCGAAGGAAGTGAAGGCTGGCTTTCAAACAAATGCATGAACGCACAGAGATGTCGGTGCGGAATGTGCCGTGAGAAAGAATCCTCAACAACTGAGAAGTTGCTGAAAAAAGAAAAGCACGAATCTCTCTCATGCTAGCGCACGGGTTACTATGTTTGAAAACAAGAAACACGATAAACTTTTTATTAATTAACGCAGGAGGACATGCACCTGAGACACCCTGACAGTTATATACAGGTGCAAACTTCATTATATCGTCAGGACTTAGTTTAGGAAATTTTTTTGAATGACTGGATGGATTGCTGAAAGCTTTTTAACCCTGTCTTTGAACAGCGCGTCTGTTATCTGTTTCTATCAATCTAGCGATCTACCAAACTTTCACCCAGGCCCTTAATACCTGCGCATCATTGTTGCGCCCCAGGACCCATAATTTAATCCACCCGCTAAATCGCTCTACTCTGCTGATGGAATTCATATAAAACGATCAATGTTCTGCCGCTGTTGTGTTGGTTCTCTCCTCGATTTTCTGAACGTCACAGACAAAACTAGTAGACTGTTGAAACTTTGAACACACCACAAGTTTGATATCCATATTCCTTCTTGTGACTGAGTCTTGATTCAAATTCAAAGATAACCCAGCGTCTCTTACCCTCAAAGAAAACCCATTCCTAGCGATCTACATTACTGGAGGGATCATTTCCTTCCATTTATTCCCAGGAAAAGAAACACACTCCGCTGTGACTTCATCATGGAGATGCCAGCACCTGAACATGATGATACTTTTGACTTCCTGTTTAAGTTAATCCTTATTGGAGACTCAAACGTGGGGAAGACCTGCGTGATTCAGAATTTCAAGTCTGGGATTTTCTCAGAGAAACAGCAGAACACCATCGGAGTAGATTTCACTGTACGGACACTGAACATTGAGGGGAAGAAGGTGAAGGTGAGTTCCCCATAATGTGCGTGTCTGTGCGTGTGTGTGTGAAAGGCAGTTGGTAGCGTTTTTGGGAAGAGTTTGGGTTTTTCCTTTTCTGAGGCTTGAGTTAGGCTAAAAAAAAAAATCCAAGTTAAGTTTCTGGCTTACTAGTTAATGTACTAGTTAATACATCTATTTTAAGTCACTTTAGCTGGTCCGTATGCTGTTGATTAGATTAAATATATCATTTAGGACAGGTCTGCTCATGTCATGAGGAGTGAGGAACCTGGATGAATGGAACAATAGTTCTTTTAAATGTGCAGATGTGATGAACTTCTCTCATTTTCTCAGTAAATGATATAACAATGGGGAGTCGTTCGGTTACAGTGCGAGTTACTGTATGCTGAGTTGTAAACGGGTCACGCCAGCCACTCACACGAAGGACCTGTAGTTCAGGTTTCTCTGCTTGACCTTTTGTATGAGTAAAAATAAACTTCTCTGTGCTGTCATTACACACAAAAAA
>NW_024582676.1:38879-45732 GCF_018398535.1 Haplochromis burtoni
TGTTATATATATAAGATATGTTGTAAAGTGAATAATTAAGTTAAGTTTGGATTGTGTAAATTTGGATAACATACAGATTTTTATTCAAAAGTTTAAATTAATACAGAAAGGATTATTGAAAAGAACAATAATTCAAAAAATTATCTGCCCACAACTGAGATTACACAGTGACCACCCACCACGACACACTCGGACCACACTGAAGGTCACAGATACCTTATTTATTGATTTAATGGAATTTTTTATATGTTTTAAGGAAAATGGACTGTCAGATAACTGGGTCTTATATGTGTGGATTAGTTTTTATAAAATAACAAAATTTATTTTAATAAATAAAGTTGTAAATTATGGTTTTTGGATTGGGGATATAAAAATTATTATGCAAAAGTACAATTTTATGACTGTTGATCTGTGTTATTGTTGGATTTTTTTTCCTGGATTCACCCAAAGAAATGGGAACAAATGTGTTTGTGATAAAGCCTGCTAGTAACAAAATGAAGTAAAGATATATAATTTAAAAAGTTGTTCTTTGCTAAGTTGTCTGTTGCACATAGACACAACACTGGTTTGCCCTTAAACCTAGATGCCTTTTTAAGCTTGAATGATTCATAGGTCTGTGTTAAATAGTTTGACATAAAAAAACAAACAAACACTTTTCTGGTGAGAAACAAGGACTGGATTGAAAATGAGTGAAAAAGTACCACTTTAAAATATGGCTTTTAAAAGTCTGGTTCCTTTGAGACAAAATATAAGGAATTGATGAGTTGCTCAAGACTTTTGCGCAGTACTGTGTATAACATAAAAAGGAGTCTGGAACAAACAGCAGAGTCAGTTAAACCATAATGACATAACAGCCCATTACATTACAGATGACAAAGATTAAGCTAACTAGTCAGACAAAACTGACTAAAAGGAAAGGAAGTGAGCACCGATGATGGCAATCTAACTGCTTTTAAACCAGACTGCGTGCAAAGAAATGATAATCCAAGCAATAATTCATTCTTAAAGAATAACTCACAGACTGGATCAAGGAGAAAAAAAATACAAAACTCACATGTATTTATAATTTGTTGCTTGTCAGATGCAGCACAATGTTACTGATAAGGGACCAGGCTACACCTGGATGGTCTTTTTAAGCACTGGATAACCAAAACAACAAACACTGATGATCAGCATAGCATTTGTTACATTGCTTCAAGGCTGGTGTTTCAGTGAGGTCTGCCAACTTTGCATCCTGGTTTTGACCCTGTCAGCTATGTTTAGAGGAAGTAGTCTTGGCGTGGTTCTGCCTTTAGGCTGATGAGACTTTTTCCTGCCTCCTGGTTTTCATATAAACTTGGTTAATTGTTTTTAGTGCCCTGACAGATGTTCCAAATAACCTTAGTCTTTAAGTCAATAACAATCAGCCTACCTCATGCACAATGTGTAATAGCACAGTGCCATCTTGTGTTAACTCATAAGGAAGGCACCCATTCAGTACTCACCAGCCCAGCACTTCTCAGGAAAGTTCCCCTATAATCGGCTGGGAACTTAAAAGCAAGTATGAATTACTGTATGAACTGTGAACTATATTAATTTCTGGTGAATGTGGCCTTCTTAGTCTCAGGATCCCCCTCATTAACACACTAAAAATAAGGACATATGTTGGGAAAAAAAACCCAACCTTCAGAAAATTTCACAAGCGCAGACCGTGGTGCATTAAAGGCAGTTTCATTTTGTTCACAAGCATTAAAGCACAACAAAGTGCAACCTCTCACAGACATTTTTAAGCATGTAAGATATCATTATCCGTGTATCTTTTGTATCTTAGAAAAAAACAAGGGTTAAAAATGACATTATTCACAGTGATTTGGCTCATAGCAGACCCCCCTCTGGACTTTTTTCAAACACACTGGCCAGAAGCACAGGATCACAGCCGTCGTAAAGAGACAACACAAGAGGTGCGCACTTGGGTAAATATCGTCCAGTCCTCTGAAAGCATTTAGTACAACATCTAATTGTTCTTTCAACTGGCTTTTCAAAAACTCTATAAAGGCACAAAGAAAAAACTTCAACAAAAAAAAAAAGAAAGTAAGAAAGAAAATTGGGACTTTTTTGTGTTTAACTGATTGCACATTTGTTCCCAGTAGGTGTGATTGTAACTTGTAAAAACAGCCATAATAGCTCTTCAGTTTATAAATGAATTGCTGGATTCATTTTAAGTAGCCTCATGACATCTTGTGGAAATAAAATGGTATTAAATGGGAGACAAAAGCAGTCCAAGTAATGCTTGACATGAATGAGAAACGTTTACTGGAACTTTCCCACAACACTGATTACTCCCATCACCACTCTGTTATTCTCTAAATGAAAAGACTGGTCAACTATTTTTCAGGTCAGGTAAGTCACAAAAAAGTACACTGGTTGTTTTCTTGCTTGTTTTTCTGATAATTGCCTGAATCCCCTCGATGCATATATTGTTGAATGTTCTTGAGCCCTTATTCCCACAGTGATGTATCTCCTTCAGTTCTTCAGCTCCATCTTTCTCTTGCTGCCAACATCCAACGTCGGTCCCTTTTCTTGTCCTGTCTGCATTTGTATCAGCAACACGATTTTTTTTCTGGTGTGTGTGTGTTGGCACTTATGGTGCCATTGATTGGCCGAGAGTTGGCTCGCAGCAGAACTCGAGGCGTGTCCTTGCTCTCGGAGTCTTCAGGCTGCACGTTAAGGCCGTTACGAGACAGCAGCTCTCTGGCCATCAGCATGAAGGCTTCGTCCACATGCTGACTATCCTAGAAAAATATAAAAAAAGCTCTATATAACAAGTATCATCAGCATTAAATGGTCCCATCTATTTATTATATGCGTGTATTACCTTTGCAGATGTTTCTAGTGCAGCCAAAATGCCTTTTTGTTTTGCCAGATTGCAGGCTTCTTGAAACTGAACCTCCCGTTCCTGCTCCAGGTCACATTTATTACCTAAATGGAGAGAATAAAGAAGCTAAGTGATGTACACACAGTGACACAGGTTCTGTTAATATTACCTTGCACCTAATTTACATAATAAAGTCAAACTCTACTCGTGTCCATACATTACTGTGAGCAGTAACACATGTTAATTTTAAAATGTAGTAAGCAGCAGCAAGACCCCCAAGACACAAATCAAGCTTAATTGACTAAAGATAGGGCATTAAGTTAGAAAGAACAAAAACAGAGGTGGCTGGGTTGCAAAGTGGCTTGCAGATCGCAGGAACAGACTAAAGTTGTTGTTGAAAATGATACAATTGTATATTTTGCATAAGCAGGCCATGCTAACTACAATATTTTTTTATTTAGTTGAGCTTGGTATCATTTTCACTTAAAAACAAAAGTGCATTTCTTCAGTCAAAGCATCCTACTCACCAAGCTGCATTCACTTATTTACACAACGACTGATGCATCCCACCAGTTTTTTGGGGGATTTGGGAAAGACATTCATGATTCAACCACTGAACATCTGTGTGAACAAGCCTTTCGAACTCCTTAGCCACATCACAGGAGAACGTTTTCACAGTAATCTGTGTAAAAACTGCCAGGAGAAGAGGCTTTTTCTCATTTAAAGGCTATTGTAATCAAATTCCCAGTATTCTTTAGGGCTAACAGCATACCAAGAAATCTTCATTTCCTTAATGCTTTCAGTCGTTATCAGTCCTATCAGCACTCACCTATGAGGACGAGAACCACATTGGCTGCTCCATATAGCTCCACCTCTTCTATCCAGTGCTTCACTGAGTCAAAAGTTGAACGCCGTGTGATGTCATAGGCAATCACCGCGCCGTGAGCGCTGCGGTAGTAGCTCTGGGTGATCGTACGAAATCTTTCCTGACCTGCTGTGTCCCATACTTGCATCTGCAACAATAAATCATATTTAAGAAATTACAGGAGGATGGTATCATAGTAAAGTAAAGAGTATTATTACTATATCGAGACAATCATTTCTGGATTAAGGTTTTTGTTCTCAGTGCTCTGTATCAGTGAAGTACTTACTCCAAATAACGATATCAGGATTTTGGAACATGAAAATTTCCACCTAGTGCAAGGCAGCTCAGTGGATACAGATGTTAATCTTTCAAAATGTGATATGGAGTGCCCCGCAACACGAGTGCTATCTGGACCACCCACCTACACACATAAATGCTCACACAGTTGAGCACTCATTAGTCTTCCCCTGAAGAACAGTCCCCGAGGACCAGACAGACCTTGTTAGTGTGGTAACAACTGTCATAGTAACAAACGAGACTCACCAACCCCACCCCATTTGTTTTAATGCTATGTGATGGTTACACCTAATGCAGATTATAGACATATGCTCAGATCTTTTTTGAGCATAGACTTCTACATGCATATGATGCTGATCAATATAAATCTGCAATGCCTTTAAAACAGGCTAATGACTCTTTTATGTAGATGTGAACGGCCTCGTTTTGTGACTAAGTAACTCTTTGTAGGGGCTTTCAAATACATGCTTTTCTGCCTTAATGAACATCATACGAAAAGTCTACCATTTCAATAACAGAAGAACCCAACAAAATAATTTATAAGAAATTAATTTTAAGTTCCTATTGGTCCATACGACTGTGATATAACTTCTGATCTCCAAGATATCCAGATATTTTTAATACCAATAGTCTGAATTATGAGGTCTCAGGCTTGCAAAATTAGATGGTGTTGTAAGACTACTTATGAATTACATCACCAGTGTGTGAATGTGTGTGTGAATGGGTGGATGACTGGATATGTAAAGCGCTTTGGGGTCCTTAGGGACTAGTAAAGCGCTATATAAATACAGGCCATTTACCATTTTACCATGAATTGATTGAATCTTTAAGATGATCCTACACTGTGATTTGCCGATGCTTAAAAACAGACAGGCTAAAGTGAAAAATAGAAAGTTTTCAGAAGATTCAATGCAGCTGAAATGATACCAGTTAACACAGAATCTTTAAACATCCACAGTTAAAACTCGCCATTTGAAGTTGGACTACTTCCCTTTGCGTGCTTTTTTTTTTTAGAAATAGTTCACATCATTGCTATACTAACGCACGGATAGTTGTAATATTTCCCCTAGCTTTAAAAAGATGATCTATTAGTTAAGGAGAGAGTGCATGCCATGAATTTATATCATGCAACCATCTGTTTGCCCACCAAACACTGCAGTTACTGTATTTGTGTGTTTGTCTTGAATGACATACTGTTTCTTCCCCTGTGATTGATGAAGTTAGAAATTAGGGGAACAAAAAGGAGGCATTAAAAAGCCACACTACCATGTCTGTGTTTACTGTTCAGTGCAGATAGTGAATGAACATGTATTATACACAAGCCACGACTTAACTGTATGAATAAGGAGCTAGATGTATTTATCCAAGTAGGCATTCAGACCAGAAGTATATCACAGCAATCATGATCCACCCAAACAATTAGTTCCTGCAAAAACACTGAACTCACTCAGAGCACGTGTTGCAAAACCTTTTTATACTGTTTAGACAGCAGAAAGTGAAGCCATTAATTTTTTACAGCCAGGTAGTGTAGTTAGGGCATCAGGTGACCCCGAATCCTGCAAAACCTCCTGTGAAAAGCTGCAATAGGCCTAAGCAGCTGAGGCTTCCCATGATGTACTGAGCATTTCTTCTTCACTCACCACTTTTAAATCTCTTTGTTTATACACCACTCTGTATTTAATTGTTTTTTATTATTAATCCCTGGCATAAAACACCTTAAGGAGATTGTTGTGATTGGCTGCTATATAGACACAATTGAATTGAACCACCCTTAAAAATGGAATTTATCTTATCTTTGAGTTGTGCAGTTGGGTCTGTTTTCTGTGCTGTGACAACACAAAATACTTGGATATCCAGATACGAGTGCTCAGATTCACATGTGTGTGTGGGAGAGAGAGAATATGTGAGCGGTGCTTCTGTTACCTGTGTCTATATGGTGCAGGTTGTTACTGCTGAGGTTGAGAAGTTTGAGGTCTTTGGACAGCACAAAATGTTTTGGCTTGAGATGTTTTATTTTATTGTTGGACAGATCCATCCTCACTATGTCAGATGGCAGGTCAGGTGGGATGCTAATCAAATCTGCAGACAGAAAAAGTTCAGAAACATTAGGCCTTCAACTTTCATGATACCTGAAAGACAAAAGTTTTTACTATCATCAGTGCACACAAAAAAAAGATATGTGAACAGAGGGTGCGAACATTTCCGGCTCTTCAACTCAGACAGAAATGTGTCTGCATCTTTATGGCTTCAAGATGGTTTGCAGGTTGTGTGCAACTTTTTACATTTTCAAGATGTAGTCAAAGGGGACATCATGTATGACAACATTTCACTTATTTGCCAGAGGGATATCTTTTCTGCTTACACTGGAAGCATCACTCACACACACTCATACTTGTCTTTGAAGTCAGTAATGCACTAAACAGTCAAAGCGTCCTACGTATCGCAATCTCTATAACAGAGCCTCTCTGGAGTTTTGAATTAAAGTCCCACACCGGAGGTAGATTTTATAAATGTTCCTCCTGCCGTGATGGGGGAGGTGAAATAAAGATTTGACGCTGTCACTACAAAACCACTGAAAATAAAAGGCTGAAACCTGTATGTTCGGCACTAACAATGAATAGATGCAGGTTTCTCTGATCACAGTTTACCTTTTGGAGGTTTTGGATCAAAGCCTTCACAGATTAGACTTTGTGGTTTCCTGAGTCATTAGATTTGTTGAACCTGTCATGGTGGGCAACATCATGAATATCTTTTAAATTGGAAGTCCCATCTGCCGTGCCAATCACATTGTAGCGCTGTTTAAAACAGACTAGGTGGCCCATGCAACCTGTATCATC
>NW_024582676.1:47440-66450 GCF_018398535.1 Haplochromis burtoni
TTTTTGGAAGCACACCCCACTTTTGACGGGGGAAAAGGTTACTTCACATGTTTATGTTAGGCAGTATTATGTGTTGCATAGTAGCACTAGGATGCAATAAAGTAGTTTATATATTAGGATGGGCCTTTCTCGGTTCCACATGTCATGTGAGGTCAAATGCACCTTACTTGTTAAATTGTAAATGTAAATGCTTTCATGGCAGAGAAAGAAACACAGATATGCAGTGCAATGAATCTTAGTCTATTCAGAACCCTTAGCAACAGAGTTGAGATTATTATTAAGTGGAAAACCTATTAGTAACACTGTTTACTTTATATTTATGACGGTGACCAACTCAGTGCTCCTCCCATGCTAAATTGATTGCTTCTGTGACCGTTTCACCCCAGTGTGAAAAAGTAAAAAAGTTTCCCAAAAGGTAAACAGTTAACATTGCAGTCAGGACCCTTGAAACCACAGCAACTTCTCCTCAACCTAAAATATGGTCTTTTTGTTTTCTGCTAACGATCTGCCCGCTGTCTGTGATCCACGAGATCCATAGAGAGCTATAACAGTGCTATGAGTGCGGGTGTATGTGCAGCCAAGTCACCATATACAAATGACTCATTTTTGTGCTGCCTACTCAGATGTCAAATGTCCCAAGTTTTTACACAGCACTTGTTACCACTGAAATCTATGATTTACCGGCTGTAACAGCAGCTTTGAAAACAATGTCTAGGAACATAAAACTGGGTTTCTGAGCATCATCATGAGATTTATAATGTTGGGCGGGGGGACTGTTAAAAGATGGAAGATTTTTGCTCTCATTTAACACGTCTGGCTTATGTATAACATCTTACAATATCAGAAGTGATGGGGCTTACTAGAATATTTTATATACTCTAGTGTAGTTAAGGTTTCTGTTATGCGTAGACACAACACTGGTTCATCCATCAAGTTGGGTGCTTTTTTTATGAGTTTTCAGAATGTCTGTCAGGCTACTCAGCCTGACAGACATTCTGAAAACGGTCACGTACCAAGACTGGACTAAAAATGAGCGAAAAAGCAGCCAATGTCCAAAGGAAAACCTTGAAAGCCTGTGAAAAACACAGAAGAGCTATTGCTCAAGAGCACTTTAACAACTAAAAGATAGTCTGGGTTCTTGGAAGCAAACTATAAAGAACTCAAACTGTTCTTATAACAGTGGCCAAGGACTTTACTAAGACACTGTAGATAAATGGGCATTAACGTCACACCATGGCCCTAAAACCAATATAATCACAGTGCTGAGGAATAATCTGAGGGGGGTGTGTACTTATCCCTCCCTCTCCTGCTGGGTGAAGATGTTTGGCCTTAGGTCTTCAGTACTCTTGGGGGCTGCGGGTGGCCCGGTTTTCCCCGATCCATCTCTGTCTGCTTCTGGCTCCCGGGCTTCGTTTTTGTGGCTTCTAACCATCATTTTCAAGTACATTCGTGACAAAGACCCATACACATACACTCACACTCGACACTCTCTCTCTCTTTCTCTCTCACACTCACACTCACACACACACACACAAACACACACATCACACTCACACTCTCTCTCTCTTTCTCTCTCTCACACTCACTCACACACACTCACACACACACAGGCATATTGTTGATTTATGCACCTGTGCATTTTCAAAAGTTTGTGTTCCAGGTGTTGTATGTGTATTTTTCTTACAAATGTGGCAGTTGGAGATACATTGTGCCATTTGTACTCTATCCTTTTATTACAGTATGCCTTCCCCATCATCTTCACCTATGACATCTCAAAGTTTCTGGCTTCAATTCTCAACACGTTGGTAGGCAGCTCTAAACACCACATCCAAAAGACATTAGATTTTGTTGACAAAGGGATGTTATTACATCTTTCATTACTGAAGCGGTGGACGCAGCTCGTAAGAAATTACAGAATGACCTCAACTTCAACAACAGGAGCACTCTCAGCACTGACCAAGTGTGTTTGCTTTTGGAACTGTCTTCTTTCCACATTTTTTACAAAAACGGGTCAGTACAAAAACCAGAAAAAAAACATGGACGAACAACAGTTTCCCAGTTTCACCCACTGTGGCCAACTTGTTCATGGAAGAAGTGGAAAAGAGGGCTCTGCTGTCCTACCCTGGAACACCACCAAATCATTGGTTCAGGTATGTGGATGACACCTGGGTGAAAATCAAATCTGACGATATACCACGGTTCACTGGTCACATTAACTCAGTGGACCAACACATCAAGTTAACCAAAATATCAAGTTAGCCTTCTTAGACTGTGAGATTCAAAAGTTGATGTGTAACATAAACCAACGCATACAGATCAGTATTTAAGATTTGTTAGTATTTAAGCCACAGAGACACTGTGTCCCTGTGGCTTTCAAACACCAAAATACTCTGTGCCAAAAATTGGTCCACCCCAAGGATCTGGTCCCCCACAGAGTAACGGGGAAAACCCCACAACCTCTGGTGAAGTGCATGGCAAAACACAAAAGAGCTAACTCATCAGACCAAGACTCCGCACTCTATTCACACCTACAGGTTAGTTGAAGAAATCAAGGAGGCCGTTTACTGAAAAAGGGAAAGACCATCTCTGAATTGAAGGAATCACAGCATCTTACAATGTTATGATTGCAGCAATTCCACAACCCTGTGTGAATGGCCATTGATCAGTCGTCTCTGATCAGTGGTTGTTGTTGGTCATGACAATTTCCATATTAATAGTCAAGAAACTGACCTCAGTAGTGCTAGTTTCATGCATCAAGACACTACAACAGTAGTTCATTTGGGCTGAATTACAGCAAAGAAAACTCTAAGCACTTAGATTGTCAAATAGACAAACGATTAGGGGGAAATCATGTAAGTGTAATGCTTAGATTAGATTTCACACGGCTAATACAACTATTAAATGAAAACACAAGTGCTGGAAAAGAACAAAATGAGAAGTAAATATGCAGCGTGGGCATCCTTTCAAATCAAAAGCACAAAACCAGGAATTAACTGTCATGCACAACAGCTGCACCATATTAAGGAATATTCACACAACACATACAGCTTTTATGGTGCGGTGTGGTTTAGAAAGAGGCAGGATGGGGAGAACCATTACTGGGCATAAAAAAGGAAAGTTGTGGAGAGATGGATGGGATGTTCACCCTGTGAGCGAAACAGAGAAACCTTATGATGCTTCAGATAAAGAACATATTCAAATGTCTTACTGTAGAAAAAAAATAATTAGGAAAATATGCAAAAGCTTCTTCAAGTCCTTACAACACAGAAGCTGCATTGTATGGTTTTGGCTTGTAGATTCTCTATGAAAGACTGCTTTCTCAGGAGGATACAAGCTCGCCATTGATAGATGTATTCAAATCCTCATGTGGGACTTGGTCAGAATAATGGACGCAGAAAGTGTCAGAGTTTCAGTGTGTGTTAAACAGTGTGTTAAATTAAATGGATGGTGAGAGGACAACAAAAAGAAGATAGAAGAGGAACTGGAGAGGCCACATGAAAGTAACCACGAGGGATCTGCACAAATTCAGAAATTGCCATCTGTCTTTTTGAAGGCAACACTGGGGTCACTATGACAACAGTCTCATAGTGACAGCTTAATGCAAAGATAAAACCAGATGTGAAAACCTGGGTGAGAACTTGGACTATATTTGCAAAGTTTAGAGCGCACGTGTAGTGCTGTGATAAAGTAATTGCCCCTAAACCTAAAAACTGGTAAGCACAAGTCCTTGTCAATCAAGTGTTTGCAATGACTGGCGGTGAGTCTTTCACATCGCTGTGGAGGAATTCTGTTGAAGGTCATGCAAAAGCATCTCAAATGCATTTAAGTTTGCACTTTGACTCGGCCAATCCAAAATGTTCATTTTGTTTTGGGGTCAGAAAAGGTGGCTCAGAAAAACGAAGAAAGCCTTTAACATGACCCACATGTTAAACGCTGCAAAGCCTCAAAAACCCTCCAATGTGGCTGATTTAAAACAATTCTGCAAAAACGAGTGGGCCAAAATTCCTCTACAGCGATGTCAAAGACTCATTGGCTTCATTGCATTTTTTTTTCTTTTATTCAGGTGGTCTGTCTAATATTAATATTTATTTGATGATGTGAAAAATCCCATAAAATTCACACAAAAAGAAAAAAGAAAAGAAACGAAGAAGAAGTCAGGAAGGGGCAAATACTTTTTCATAGTACTGCAAAAGTTTAACTCATCAAATGTCACATTACATGATGGGTAATAACAAGAACAAGCCTAAAATACTGGCTGATCAGATAAAGACATCTGCCTTCACACAAAAACCTGTACATGTATGATATATATGAAACCTTACTTTTTAATCCTAACTTTTCCACTACTGAGCAAGAGTTTGAAAAAGGAGAAGAGAGTGTACGCCTTTCCGCCCAGCGAGGCTCAGACAGCCAGTGTAGAAATTGCTAATAAAACAAACACGTCTCTGCTTGCCGCCTGATTATAATCCAAACATAATTCAACAAAAAAAACTCTTGCGCCTAATTTCAATGAACAAATAAGCAGGACTGTATCCCGAAGAGCGCTGAGCAAAGCTAATAAATGTGCCTTTTCATATGAAGTACTCCTCTCACAGCAGTTTATCTGTTTGCAACAAAGAAGCGGCCAAGTTTAGCAAAGCACCTGAAATTGGACAAATACTGTCTGATTCAGAAACAATGAAATTGTTCTTTGTCAGAGTTTATTTCATTCCTATATTTAGTTTAATTAAAGCTGATCATTTTTCTGCTATTGCACTAATAATAAACATCTCAGTGTTTTTCTATAATGTCTTTTTAACTTTGACTAAAAGTTATATCAATATACTAAAGCTAGGATGATACACGAGGTCAAAGTCACATTCCAGAACAACATTCCTTCAATTAGAGAAAATTAATTAAATCAGATTGACAGGTTAGTGAAAACAACTGTTAAATGCCATAATTTTCTATGTACTGCACCCTGGCTTTTCTTTCAGTGAAGTCCTCGAGATACTTTGTCAGTGATAAGAAAATAATCACATCCTACTCCCCACATGGCTTCTTCTTTGTGTTGCGTTTATGGCGTAAATGTAAAGTTGGGCTACTCAGCATCTAGTTAGTCTTATAAAGTACTTTGTAGTTAATTTGAAATGCAACTTTTCTAACAGGCAAACAAACATGTAGTATAAAGATTACTATGTTTCACCAGCTCAGTTTAGTACATGGTAATATTTTCTTATTTTCACCACATTTCCAAGAATAAAGCTTGGATGTAAGATGATTTTTGTGTGGTTTTACTAACCACAACTTCCCCATCCAGTACATAATGCTCACCGTCCAAAAAAAATACCCCCCCATTTCACAGTTAATAAAACACCATTTGAACATAACAAACTCTGTAAATGAGTTTTTTAATAAGGTGCTTTTAGTCCAAGTTTTTCTGCACAAACCTTCACACCAGTCCTTCTAAAACATCTGGACAAACCAGCATCCTCATAGCAATGCTGCTAATAGGTAACCTCTGCTGCCCCAACCAAGACCTGCATACGTCAACTTATATTATAATGGCATCCAAGTTGTGTCTTCTTGCCTCAGATTTCAAGGCAAGAAGACACAGATTTAAAGAATAGGTCACAATGTATAGATAAAGATATAGAGAGACAGAACTTGACTTCACCTTTGTTGCTGCAATCCAGCAGCGGTTTGGGAAACATGTACGTGCGGCACATGGAGGTGGCATCTGGCTTCCTTATTTTTGGCGGAGGCTTTGGCCATTCTACAACTCCAGGTTCTGGCCCCTTGTCTTCCTCACACAGCAGGTCTACAGTCAACTTTTTTAGTTTCTGACCCTTCAGTGAAAGAGGCTCTGCACATATGGCGTAATTGCCCAAGTTGCGGTTGCCTGGCAGCTGCAGTTTTCTGATCAAGCTTTCCAAGGGACACAGGCAGCTCCACGGGTTGTCATAGAGACGGAGATAAGTAAGGCGGGGTAGGGGGAGCAGGACCTCCTCGGAGGCTGTTGTCATTTGGTTGTGCTGGAGGAGCAGGGTTTTGAGCTGGGAGAGGCCACTGAACGCATCATCCTCCACCCTGGAGATGCGGTTCTGCTGGAGATCCAAGCTCTTCAGCTGGGTGAACTGAGCAAACATGTTGTCCCTCAAAACCTGAAAGGAGAGATGTACTCGAGTTGTTTTATTTGCATTTCTGGACAATATGGTAGCATTTACCATCAGCTTACTTGTGCATTATTCTTATCTTTACTGTACTAAAAAACTTCAATCGTCTGCAGTTTGCAGCTTGTAGGAATTTAGCCTCCTACGGCCATTTGACCCCATGTTATACCACAGATTCTATATAAAAAAATGGCCATAACTACTGTGGCATTACCCACTGATGTATAGGCAACTGTTTCAGAGCCTGAAGTTTAAAATTCCCATATTGCTGGAGCCAGATGTCAGACATTTGGAAAATACAGTGGTGCACTATGTTAAGATTACCATTTCTGAACAGCAACAGTAAACCCAAAGTGCTGCAAGTGGTGAAAGACACAGCATGGATCAGTTTTCTCTATCTGTAATTCCAAGTATCTAACTTTTCAAATTACATATTTTTAGTGTAAAAAATACATGTTAAAGATGTTTTAAATGATGAAATATATCCTATTTAAATCCAAAACAAAGTGCCGAAGACACAAATAAAAATAAAACAAGATCCGGTTTCCTTCCCACATAAGTTGTACCTGTTTTCATTGCTTTCATCAGTGTCTATTGCTCAGTCATTTCCACTTATTAACCTGCAGGCTAACATTTTGTTTCAGTTCTCTCAGCACCTGCGACATAAACATCCTGTACTTGCTCAGACATGCAAAAAACTGCACACATAAGGAAGAAAAGTCTGTCTTTGATCTTGCTCCCAAATAACTGGTGCACAGATGCTCATGGCATCAACAAGCCATCTGAAGCATAGAGAGTAAGAGATTATGGATACTTAACTCAGGCTTAATTGCTGCAAAGAACCCAATTTCTTGCAAAAAAAAAAAAAAGATCTCCAGTCCGCTGTAATTAACATCAGTTGTTATTTTTGCACCAGGTGAACAGAAATCTGCCTGTAAATACCTGAATCCTATTTCTCGCCAGCAGTAGGTGGTGGATATCTTTGGGCCAGTCCTGCATCACAGTGGTCAGCTGCCTATCCTGGCAGTCAAGGTATTTTTCTCCTGACTCCATGTATTCCAAGCACACCTCAGTTTGACGCCTCATGACGCCGGGCCTGCCTCTACCCCGTACATGGCCCCGTGCGCCCCTCTCCACAGCCTTTGACCGAGGGCCTCTCCGGGGTTCCGCTGATCCAAGGAGTAGCAAGAGCAGGAGGGAAACAAGGAGACGCATGACAGGAGAGGAGAGGATGGAGCCTGGCAATCAGGTCAGTTTCGGAAGCTGGATGACGAAGGGATACAGGTCAGTCACTGCTGGTGGCACAAACAGAGGAAGAGAGGGAGAGAAGAAAATGAATTTTCAAAGGTCTTCAGTGGAAACTTCTCACAAAATCCTAAAAGATTTGCAAGAGAGTCCTTAATAAGACCCTGCATCTTGGGCCTTACTGTGTGGAGTTTGGATGTTCTCCTGGTCCATATGCAGGTTTTCCTCAGTACTCTTTATACCAGGAATTTGAGGATTACCTGAACCCATTTGCTGAGTATCACACTTTTTTTTTTAATCTTCATGAGCACTTTGCATTGAATGCTTTTATAGAATAGAAAACATGAAAATGTCAGTGTTTGACATCACATTATTGTGTGCATTTATGTGCAACATAAAGGAGAAGTTGACACAGATAAAGAGTATCTGCTTTATTACAGCATATCTGTCAACATCTGGCAATCTGTCAATATCTGGCAACAACTAAAGCAGTAATGCTGAACATGTTGAAAGAATTAGTGGGAAAGCTGAGTGATTGTGGAGTGGGCAGAAATGGGGTGTGGGGGTGGAAAAGGGGTTTTGAGAAAAAACGAAAAGACATTTCTCGAGGTTGATGTGTGTTCATAACAGTTTTCTTTTATTTTTTCTTTCAGTTTTCTTTGTTTTCTGCCTCCAGCCAAACAAAGCTGAATGTTCAAGATCTTCTAAACACAGTTTTTCTCCTTATAATATAGGAATTGTTTGTGTTGTAAAGTAGAGGGTCAGGGTGTGTGTGTATTGCATTTGAAATCATGTAGTTTCATGTGTTTAGAGCTATTTTCCTTTATCTAAAAACACCAAGAGTGCTCGATACAGTAACAAGTGTGTTATGTGTATAAATATCTGCCACATGTACGTGTTAGTTGGACAGTTTGACAATACAATATATGTTTCATTATCTGTCAGGTTCCCAGACAACTAGTGAAGATTATCCAGAACCACAGAAACCTGGCCTGGATGTAGTACTGCACATAAAAAGCCATGTAAAGCCACAAGTTTGCGGTTTGTTCACACACCATTTACTATATAGGTCAAACCACCAAAATGTGGCGTGTTAATTAGTGAACTTAAAAGGTAATGTAAGCAGTTTAGTTTTTTTAAATATCAGGGCACATGCAGGCAAGCTGTTTCTACTGGTTTCCAGTCATTTTGCTAAGCAAACAAGGCTGATTGTAGTTTCATATTTACAGCAGCCTACCAAATTTCCCAAATAAACCATTTCTTTTAAAACCACATAGAGCCTGTATGTCTGTTTCTTGGTCTGCTGTTCTTGCCATTTGCACTGTCAAACTCCAACATTGTCATCAGGTGCAAATATGAATATGTCAAGACTGTAAATATTATTATTTATTGCCTAATAATGATGGTAATTGTCTTTTTTTTACTCTACAGTTGGTTGTTCTCACAGCCTGCTGGCTATGTTAATATGCGCATGTGTATGGGTGTGCACATTTCATGCCAAAATATATGAGTCATGAATCCCTTGTGTTATCAGAGCCAAAAAGAAAAAAAGAGGGGGAGGCCGACAGGTCTGCCAACATGCACCCCGCGCACACATACAGACACACATGTGTGCTGACTAAGGCCAACTGTACCAAACCGCAGCTCTCTTACCGTCTTTCAGACTCATACAGTGGAACAAGCCTGTCAATGCAGATGGTGTCGTTCCATTGTGAAGAACAGACAGGGCATGTAGCTAGCTACAAGCAAAAACAGCTGAGAATGTATCTGGGGAAATACTTTGCACTTCACTGAGAAATCTTCTGTCCATCTACAAATGATCTCTAATCAAATGAAGCAAACATAAACCTTCAGTTTCTTTCACTGAAGCCATTATATGCAGCAATTCCCTTCCAGCGAGCTGTCTCTCCAAACCCAAGAAGAACTTAATGAATTGGTCTTCTAAGTCACTACCTAACATTATCTGCCTCACTGTGCCTGTCTTTCTTCTTTCTATGTATTTATGTGCCAGTGAGCAAGCAAGAGAACATGTTATAGATCCTGTGGTAAATGTTTATGAAGCTGATGAGTGGCATGTTTTAACACAATGAGAGACTTGTGCCACGTATAAAGTCCAGACTAGATTAGACTCAGGTTGAAAGCACAGAGAGACTTGTTGAGGAGATCCAGACACATCCCCTGTGTATCACTATTTAAGTATTTGCCAACGTAATTGCTTTCAGTTTAAGCCATTTAAACTGGCATAATAATAATAATTGTATTATATTATATAAATGACCTCTTCTTACAACCAAGCTATGCAGAAGAGCATCACTGAACCTAGAAGCAAACATCCTACAGCAGCAGAAGATCACACTGGGTGCCGTTCATGTCCACTAAGAACAGAAAACTGAGGCTACAGTTCACACTCACTCGCTCAAAATTAGATAACAGATGATTGGAAAAATGTTGGCTTGTCTCATGAATATCAATTTCTGCTGTGACATTGTTGGCTGAGTTAAAATTTGGCATAAAAAACATGAAAGCATGGATCCACCTTGCCGTGAATCAATAGTTCAGGCTGCTGGTGGGGTAATGGTGTGGAAGATATTTTCTTGGTGAAATATTTGAGCCCCATAAAATACTGAGAATGATTCAAATACCACAGCCTAAGTATTGTTGCTGAACATGTCTAGCCCTTTATGTCCACAGTGTACTGATCTTGTGGAATTGCAGATGCTATCATGTCAATATGGACCAAAATCTATAAAGAATATTTCCAGAAGCTTTTGAATCTATGCCATGAAGAAAAGGGGGTCAAACCCACTAGTGATGTATACCTACCCATTTATATATGTAACTGTGGTGCTGGTCTATCTCTCTTTTTATCTAGCTAGCTAGCTAGCTAGCTAGGTGGTTATCAAGCTTCTAGACAACTATTGGCATAGTCACTCTACATTATCCAGCACACATTCCAGCTGTGACCATAATAAACCCACTCAGGCTAAACCCGTCCCTTTGGTTAGCCCCATGGCCACAGCAGACTAGTTTAGTCCTTCCACTCTGGTATTATTTCCCACTCCAGCTACCACTGGTCAGTGTATGCCAACCCAAAGTGGTCAAAGAAAAAGAAAAAAAACTATCTCCCTCCATCTTAGAACATCTACAGAAGGCCCATTTATCCTCAGGGGCGTCTCTAAATATCACACAGACTGTTTTCCTGCCACTATAACATCTGTCCTGAACAAGAATAGAGTTTGGTCTAGACGTAAAATGTGGTAGCAACATGTCCCTGCGTTTTGACTACGTGAAAATAAACCTCTGCAAAGAATTCGAGTCCTCTCTTTTGCCTCAGAGACCTTAATCATAGTTCATTTTTTTGTTCATAATTTTTGTGTGGATAGTGTCATGTCTGTGCCCAGTCTGGAACACAGTTGTATCCACAAGTTCAGCAAAAGTCCTGCCTGCTAGCAAGAGTGACATTTAATTGTCTCCGGGTTACTTTACAATGGTAGAGATACAGCATGTTCTTTGAGCGTTTTTTTTCTTGTTGCTAATTACTTTTTTGCATTTCTGGCTCAGTTGTGAGGAATTTATTTTTCAAAGAAACCAATAACTTTTTAATAAGACAATTGATGCATGCAGTCTTTAGATGAGCAAAAGAGCTTGAAGTTGTCGACACAAATGAAAACAAACCGCTGAATAAATACCCAAGTCTGAGGAATATGTTTTGGGGACAGTTTGCAGGGAGTGTTGATCTAACTGAATATATTGTCTCCCTGCTGAACCAGCTTTAATGTGCCTTATCCAAAGTCCTATTATTTTTTACCTTATGTCATTTTATGAGCAGCGCTCCGTGTAACACATAAAAAATTAACAGATTATAACATTCATATTACATTCATACATCTGCAATGCTGTGAACGCACAACCATTCCTACCTTCAGTATTGGAATTAGAGTTACTAATCAAACAGTGAGATTACTTTTGTTGTAGTCTCAGTTTTTAAGCATTCTCTGATTATATACAAAAAGCATATGATCAAAATCAAATTGGATTTTAATTTGCATTGCAACGATTGCCCAATTTTAGTTCACGCATGAGATAGGATGTTGTCAGAGGGTGTGGAGATTTGCACATATGAATCATAAAATATTTCAAATAATAACAACAAAGTGACAGTGAAGTGCAAACTGGACCCTGCCCAGAGACAACTCTGCTCTGTTGAGAACACAAGCACCTACCAAAGTAACGTGTTATAATAAAGCAATAAGTGAAAGATCTCCAGACCCAAGCTGAGTGTATACTGACCCCAACTACGCACCAATTAAAAGTAGCTTGATTTTTTTGGACAGGGATTAAGGCCGAAAATGTCATCCATTTCTACAGTAATCTCTCATACATTTTTCTGTGAAGTGCTCTCCAGGATGGTTTTTACCAATTATGCTACACTGACCAATCACTTTGTCAGGTACACATGTTGTGTGGCTTTTTAACAAAAATTACTAACCAGCCAATCACACAGGAGGAATTGAATGCATTTAGGCATTTAGACAAGGTCTAGCTGGCCTGCCGACATTCAAATCATGGATGAGAATGGGGAAAAAAGGAGATTTAAGTGGCTTTGAACGTGGCATGCTTGTTAGCGCCAGACAGGCTGGTCTGAGCATGTCAGAAAGTGCTGATTTGTGAATATTCCCATACAATCTTCTCTAGAGTTTACAGAAAATGGCCCGAAAAACAGGGAAAATATGCAATAAGTGGCAGAAAAAGTGCCTTGTTGATTTCAGAGGAGAACTATCACTCTTATAGGAAGTTAACAGTAACTCAAAAAATGTACTATGTGTACATTTAATCTCGAACTGGTTTGTTGACCATGACATTTGGTTCACTGTACTCAGATGGTCTGACACAGTTATCAGGTCTCAATCCAATAGAGTACCATTGGGATGCGGTGGAAGATTTGAATAACAGGTGTGCAGCTGACAAATCTGCAAAAACTGTGTGATACTAACATGTCAACATGGACCAAAATCTCTGCAGAATGTTTTCAGCACCTTGTTGAATTAATGCCATGAAGAGTTGAAGTGCGTCCAACGACTAAAGGATACTAGCAAATTGAGTGTCTTGTGAGTTTATCTTTAAATGCAACATCTTCTGTATCCAGACAAAATAAGGTATTAGGGATTTGTGTTCATATGCGAGTATTTGTATCATTACTCTCAAGGAATCTCTAGTAGTGTAATAGTAATGTAATAAAAGTTTACTGCATTGCAATAAAAATGGATATTGTGCAAAAAACGAAAAGATACAAGTGATTCATTGACTATATGTACAGTAGTACCCATACTCCACAAAACATACACATAATTTAGGGCTGTCAGTACTGGATAATAAAGCAGATAGCAAAGTATGCATACAACAGGCACCCGCAGACATATGACTGAGCATGCTCTGTCTTTGAGTGTCTGTGTATGTTTCTTGAATTGTCTGTGTGGGCTCAAATGGGCCATTTGGGCTCAGTAGACCAGAGCAGACAGGTTGGCCTCTAACACCATCGCATACCACCTACATCAGGAAGAGGCACTGACTGCAGTTTGGACAAATACAGATGGTGGCTGCTCATTTATTCGAAAACCAGATGCAAAACATGTTTCAGACTAAATAGAAACCGCAGGAAGAAAGTGCAAGTCCCAAAGGCAAAATTTAAGTTACCAAAAAAAGTGACATCAGCAAAAGGGAAATTCCTGCTGGCAAAGAGGAGATATTTTTTGTTTGGTTTTAAGTGTCACTGTTTTTGTTAAGCCAAGAACAAAGAAGAAAGCCTTTTGGTTAAAACCCTGGCCAGCTGGGGGAAAACTGCAACAGCAAAGGGTGCCCGTGTAATAGATCTAGTCCGATTATATCTGTGGGTCAAAGCACAGACCACCGGTGACCTCTCGATGACTGCAGGGATATTACATAATCAGGATAGAGCGCTGTTGCTGGTTTACAAATGATGAAAAGACAAGTCAAAACCACGGCAATGACTTCCAGACTGATGATGAAGCAGGGCGTACCTAAAAAGCTAAAAAAAAAAAAAACAAACCCTGAAAATTGTAGTGATTAGTGTAACAGTATATCGCCAGCAAAGCCTTGAGACTGCACAGTGGCTACCTGCACTGGTCGACCACAGAGGATCTTGGTGCTCCAGTAACAGTGGACAGGCCACTTGGTATGGAAAGAGTTCAGACCGCCAGGGGAAACAGTTCAGAAACACAAGGGCCACTGTGTTAGAGAGAGAAGTGAGAACAAGAAGGGGAGGCTGTAAAAACAAGAATGAGGTTTTCCTGCTTAGCTACTAATACAAAATGTAAAAATTCCATCCAAGTCGCATGCACACGGAAGCCATCAATTGGTAAGTCAGGCAGTTAATAAGAGAAGAAAAAAAGACAGAAAATCGGAGAGCATAGACAAGGAGTGAGCTTATATGTGATAGGTGACTTTTCTTCTTTAATACACTGGAAAGCCTCCCTTGCTTTGACCTTGCTTTGTTTCCTTTGGGTTAACTCTCCTGCATGTGTGCCCAAGTGCAACTGTTTAACAGACCTACCGACAAGCTACTCCAAACAGAGAGAGATGAAGACAGGGAAAGAATAAAAGTGCAGACAGTGGGAATGTATAGAAAACAGAAGTGGGAGGGAAGTCTAATAATAATAATCCCTTAATGCTAAAGGAGAGGATGAGACAGTAACAGAGACAGACATGCTGCGCATGTAGAAAGCATTCAAGAGAGAACCCTCACACATCCCTGAGAGCCTAATTGAAACCATACAAGTTCATTTCTGCAGTGGAGGAAAACTGAGAGTGCTGTGAAAGAAATGTTTGGAGACAGAAAGTGAACGCTTGAGTGTTTCGGAGAGGGTCAGAGGTGCCCCCGCTCACAAAAGCAAACAGCAAAAGGAGGACTTTTCTGACAGAAACGAGCCATTTTGCCTGTCTTTGTGTCTTCCCCATGCAAGACCCACGAGAAACAGCTTTCTAGAACACTTTGAAATCCAAACACGTGCAAAAGCATGTCCAAAATCAGCAGTTGGTCCCCTTTGAGAGTGGCCAGAGTCCAGCTGCATCTGTGCAACTCCTGTATGGGAAAAATGGCCAGCTTTAAGTAAAGATTATGGAGTCATTACCCTACCACCACCACCCATCCTAAAAAACAAAGAGCAGGGGAGGTGCTTTATCTTATTATTATACAATATTTTGCGGTGTTTGGTAACATAGTATGTCCTCAACCTTCAGTGTCTACTTTTTTTTAAAAAGGGAGTTCAAAAGCTGACACAAGATGTTTAACAGAGTTCAAACGCATGCACAATGCCTTCCCCCACCACCCAGCTTTGGTTTGGTGCCAGACACATCTGAGCGGTAAAGACAAACAGAGTTCTCCCACTCGTGTTCTTACCCCAGCGTGCTCTATTTAAATGTAACTGCAACAAGACTGAGAAGAAGGAAGTTTTACTAAAAGGCACCAATGCACTTTGTAATCAGAGTAAACCTGCAACTTTACCAAGTTTCTCTTCTCTCCTTTTCTCCCTGAAGAATTTCAGGGTGAAACCACACACTGCTCCCACTTCCCAAGCGTACGTTTGGAATTTCAGTTAAAAGAGGGCATGTAAATCTGTGTGTGCATATTGCTGCAAGGACATGCGCAAATATAATCAAATATAAGCAACCTGCGAGAAAACAGCACAATCTGTGCAGCAGTGTGTGGATCCTTTAGAATATTCTAACATCAAGCTTTTTGAAAATGTGAATGTTTTTTGCCATTTCCTTGAACTCTCTTGCAGTCCTTCTTCATTTTCAACGAGATAGAGAACCGGCAGCAATGAACAATGAACATGAAGTAGCACACAACAGGGTTCTAAGGGCGTGGCTATCTATAATTTCTTCCTTACAGTGCAAAGAGGGTCCAAGAAAAGAAATTCACCTCTCTCCCTGGCAGAAGTGGTGCTCTGCTCAATCTTTCGCAGCAGTGTGAGCGGGACCACCAGCCAGTTACATAACATAAGAAGGAAGCATCTGAAACAAGAACTTGGATGTTTCATTCCTGTTTTTTTTTTCTCTTTTGCTGCTTTTGCAGAGATTTCAAAATTAATCTCTGGCGACAATGATCCCCATCCGCCCACATGCACATTTTAAAATAAACTTGGCACCTCTTCAGCACTTCCAGCTAAAAATTTCATAGTGGAAAGAATGCTTACTTCAGCAATTCAACAAATCAACAAATACAGAGCAAGAAACAAGAGAGAGCTTTGCTGAAATTATTTTTTAAAAGATTTTCTAATCTCCTCCCTGTTTATGAGTTTTAATTGCATTTTGCATGTTCTACACACATGTGTGTTGCTCATTTCTCCCCTTTCAAAGCTTCACATTTGTGATGAGTTGTTATTGACTTAGTGTCTGACACTCAATCCAGAATTTCAATTTTGCTTCTGCATTTGCCAAAACTTGTCTTTGACTCTCTTACTATCAATCCTTTAGTAAGTAATGAAAACTGACAGAGTTTTTTCATTCATTGTTAGTGCACGCCTCTAAACTCCCTGTAATGTCTAAAGAACAAAGGGGTTAAAACAAAGGGGAAGTAATATATGTCTGTTAAAATTAAAAGTCAACACTTTGGTACATTTTATTGCTACATACTCTGCAACTTTGCACCCTTTACTTTATGATTTAACTGGCTCACTGTGGCCTTTTGTTAACACTTGGAGAATCAGATTTTGTTAAAGAAATACACTTTAAACAATCCCAAGGTTGCAAATTTTTATATATGCAGGCAGAAAGGTCTGATGCACTGTTTTTTTTTTTCCTACCTGTGCAGGGTGAGAATCTGACCTGGGCTCATCCACTAGGACCTGCAGATCTCCAGTTGATCCTGTATCCCAGGCTCCTAATCCTGTCATGAGCGCTGCATCCAAGCCAAGAAAATCTGCCTGGCTGCCTGTAAACTTAGAGCCTGGAGTGAGGGACGAATGAGTGGCTGCGCTTGCTCGCTCTCTCTCTCTCTCTCTCTCTCTCTCTCACCTTCCCCCTCTCTCTCTCTCTCTCTCTCTCTCTCCTTTTCTCTCTCATGAACTCCTTGCTTTTCACCCACTCAGCTAGACTGTACTGAAAGTGTGAAGAGAGAGACAGAGAGAGACTGCAAGCAATGTAAAACTGATTCTCGAAGGAGCTACAAGGCTTTGTCTGGTTTAGCAGTATGCACACACACACAGACATGTGTGGGAGGGCTCCAACCCTGCACTGATTCCGTCTTGAAGCAGTGGACTTACCCCCAAGATGTGCTGCTAACTGGCCTGATAGAGAGTACTCTGAGTAAGAGAGAGCTTGTGAAGTCATGCACTCGCCCACCAGTGTGCCAGCCTGTCTGTCTCTTTCTTTTTTCTGTTGTGCTACTCAAGGAAGAAAGAACCTTCTAGATTTACCTTAAATCTTTACAGGCTTGTTCCAAAATAACTTTGGTCCACTTCCAACATCTGCTTCAGTGGTGAAGCACTGTTTTGTTATTAGTCCTTGGAAGATGTTACATACATCTTGCAAGCAGAGCGTGGGGTTTCACAAAGTTTTGCAAACAGTTTGCCACTCAACACCTGGATTGCATCAATTTAGGATACAACAGCACAAGAGAAGTAACCAGAGCTCATTTGGAGTTTTATACTATGTCCTCACAGTATGGGTTTAAGGATCAGCACCTTAACATTTGTGCTTTGTACTCCCCATAAATCATTACCATTACATTTGGCTGATGTTCATGCAACGATTAATCTGTCATATTTGATTGCTTGTTACAAGAACCGTGTCAGAAATTGTCTTTGGAAACTATTTGACAAAGGGCAGGTCCTTTCACAAACAGATGACTGAATGGATCTTCTATTTTTAACCAATCAGCAATGAAACATTGGGTGCAGAGAGCATCAAAGAAGAAAAACAAGCTGCAATCTAAGAATTCAAGAGAATTAACAAGCGGTTTGTGTTGTCAGCTGTGTATTTAGTATATAATCAGATGATTCTGCATTTGTCCATAAAAAGCAAGCAAGCCAATATATTCTACAGGTTGCTGAATGGCAAGAACCTGCAGCAGTTCAGCTCTAAACACATAACCTCGACTCAAGATGGGCTCTCTTCTAACACTGTCTTGCAAATTCTGCAAGAATCCCAACCACAAGTAAAGCTGCTCCATCTTAACTTTAAGCACGATTCTTACATTAAAATTGTATCCAGTGTGTTAAAATACTTGAACCATGAATTTCTGGTAGAGAGCAGATTTCATGGTTCTATCAATAGCAAGTAATCCAGGCCCAGACCATCACACTCCCATCACCATGCTTTGCTACTGGTATGATCATCTTTTTATAAAATGCTATATTAGTTTTACATCAGATGTGATGGCACTCAAACTTTCCAAAAAGTTGAACTTTTGCCTCATTGGTCAACAGAATATTTTCCCCAAACTCTTGTGCATCGTTATTTTTGGTCAGCAGTGGTGTTTTCCTTGGAAATCTGCCATGGATGTCATTTTTTCCCAGTCTATTACTAATTGTTGAATCATGATCACTGACCTCAACTGAGGTAACTGAGGCCTGCAGTTCTTCAGATATTGTTCTGGGTTCTTTTGTGACCCCCTACATGAGTCATCGATGAGCTCTTGGAGTAATTTTTGTAGGCCGGCCACTTGTGGGAAGATTTACCAGTGTTCCAGATTTTCTCCATTTGTGGATAACAGCTCTCGTCATGGTTCACCGAAGACCTAAAACCATACAAATAGCTTTATAACCCTTCCCAGACTCATAGATGTCAATAATTTTGTCTCTCATCTGTTCTTGAATTTCATTTGATTCTCATATAATATATATGCGGCAGTACGTGGTCTGTGGCGCTGCAGGGGAGGTGGACACACCTGAGCTGCATCCACAATCATGCTGAAAAGCATTGAATTGTCAACTGGTCTGTGGTGTGTTTACTACAATATTGTTTACTGAGATCTTAATAAAAAACATCATCATTTAAAAACTGCATTTTGCATTATCATCTTATCATCTTTGTCTAACATTAACATTTGTTTGATGATGTGAAACATGTGAATGTGACACATATGCAGCAAAATAAGACACTTACACTTCTCCAGCACAGTTCTCACATCAGCAAAAATGAAATGGCACACACACTCTGCAGTAAGGAGTTTGGAGGGTGAAGACTATTTAAACTCTGATAATACTGCAGTGGGCATCTACATTCTCACATGCAACTTAGGACTGCAGTGGATGTACAAACAGTGTATTTTTTTTGCTTTAGCACTTCTGTAACACAAGACTACTCGCGCATTTTTAATAATTTCTTTGATAAAAGTTGACATTTTTGTTTAATAGTAAACATAGTCACTTGACACGCTTTGCAATTTGTTGCAAACATGAGTAAGAAAACAAAGTAGAATAGTGTTTTGTTGATCTGTGAAGTTTAATTTAGTAGGAGACAAGTAATCCCTGATAGTCAACATACTGCTCAGCATTTCTGGTCTCTAGATCAACACTGAGTGGAACAGTTCCATATTAGGACCACCATTCTGCAGCTTCTTAAAGGGATTGTTTACTGGCAAACACTTCA
>NW_024582676.1:66470-90713 GCF_018398535.1 Haplochromis burtoni
TTCTGGTCTCTAGATCAACACTGAGTGGAACAGTTCCATATTAGGACCACCATTCTGCAGCTTCTTAAAGGGATTGTTTACTGGCAAACACTTCAAAAGGCCTGGGGGTACTTATAACAGAACACTTATTTTTAGTACGTAGGACAGCAGGTATGGGGACATGCAAAGCATTTTTAGTTTACTTAACAGTGGTAAATGAACATACACTGAAGCTAAGTATATATACACACATGCACAAAAGCAGGCTTGCAGGGCAGTCAGAAAACCTTTGCCTGAATGTGTGTTTGTTAATACCCAGGAATGAGAAGGTCTGTTTGTGTGCCAGGCCAGCTGTGCTGCCAGTGGGGAGATGAAGGATGTGTGCCTTGTTAAAATGTCTCAAACATTCTTTGAGAGCCAGGTCAACCTGACAATCCACTGCATCCATTTAAAACGTTTTTATAACCTCCAAACGGTGTATAAACTTCCAAAATAATCTTTGATGAAAGCAAAATGTGTGAATATTTAATTTTATTAGACAAGGCAGCAAAAAGTTGTGTTTATACTTGGTTATAGCTCTAAAAAATAAAGCAGTTCTAATAGATGGCTTTAAAAAACAAAGCAAAACAAAGCTTATAAAATCACTCTATATATTTCTATTCTACTCTATACAGAAGTAAATGGGAACTAAAGGCTTAAATCAACAAAGAAATTCATCTAATCTTTTTATGGCCTTTTGTTTAGCCACACAAAAACAGCTTTCTAATGAAGCTTATGCGGAAGTTCAGCAATTAAGATCTATAATCGCTTTTCAGCTGCTAGCAGTAACTGCTAGCACTGCAGTCCTAAGTTGCATGCGAGTAGTCTTGTGTTACAGAAGTGCTAAAGCAAAAAAATACACTGTTTGTACATCCACTGCAGTCCTAAGTTGCATGCGAGAATGTAGATGCCCACTGCAGTATTATCAGAGTTTAAATAGTCTTCACCCTCCAAACTCCTTACTGCAGAGTGTGTGTGCCATTTCATTTTTGCTGATGTGAGAACTGTGCTGGAGAAGTGTAAGTGTCTTATTTTGCTCATCTCCTACCGGAGTCTAATCTCCAAATACACTGATTAATTACGTTTATTTTTTCCAAATGATCTCTCCTCATTCAAATGAAGTTAAAGCTGAATTTCATTCAGACTTTTTCCCTGTGAAATGGGGGTGTGAAAGACACACAGAGAAGCAGCAGTACTGAAAGTAATTGAAGAGTTGCACGAGGACACATATTGGATGTTTTCTTTGCAACAACATCAGAGATATTGGTAAGCTTTTAGTATTGTACCACCTATGAGACACCCTTGAATAACCTGCACTTAACTCTGCTCTCTTCTTCTCATTTGTATTGCCTGACTTTATTTGACCTTGGTTCTGTCTGAGTCCCATGCTTCTCTACCTGGCCGCAATCCATAACAGTCTGGAAGCATGCTGAAGCAACACATGTACACGCTGTTCATGCGGATACAAGTATTTAGACAAACCAGATGACCCAGTATCTCCATCTGCTCTGGCTATAAATGTAGATCCAATTTTAAGCAAAGTGCTGCACACTGAATCCCTTCTGTTACACTCTGTCAGTGTACAGCAGTGATTCAGCACACACTCCACAGGTAATTGCTCACTTCAAAGACAACAAGCATTAATAACTCCTTTGCTCTGGAAATCACGTCACCTTCTTCCCCCCCTTCTTTATTTCCTCACTGTTTACATGCCCCTTTCCTCCTCTTTCCACTCCTTTAGGTGATTAATTTGTTTTGCGTTGTCATCTTTCAGCCGCTTCCGCTTTTCTTCTTCAGTTTTCTTCTCCTGCTTTTTTTTTCACCCCCCCTTTTGCTTTATTGTACTTGAAGAAGAGTTTAAGGAAGTAAAAGATGCCAGAATGGTAGAATATGGCTATTTTACTCAGTGAAATAGAGAGCAAAACACTGACTCGAAGAAATAAAAAGAGTCATTCTTACATACTTTTTGCTCTCACGTGGGTAATTAACTGGGTGTCTGTGACAGTGTGTTACTCTGGATGTCATTGTGGATTAAAATCATAACATTTCGCAAACAGACAAATGAAGATTGGACTGAGAATAGAGAAATAGACATCAATAAGACAATAACACAACTGCCTTCGACTCCGTGCTCTCCGCTGATTAATACATTGCTTAGCTGTAACTGCGTTTAGCGTAATGTTGACCATTAATCGAGGCTAACAGGAGGGTGGAAAGAAGATTGTTTGGATATATTTTCTTCATCAGCTGCTGTCACAATTTGTCATCCCGAGAGCCACGGCAGATTTGAATCACATCATGATGAACTGTAAGTAATATTTTCTGGAATTTGGCAATGGTTATTAAATAAGTGACAATGTTGGTTTAAACCCTGGGCTGTGGATAATTCTAGACAAATATGAGCAACGTCTCCATGGCAGTATGTTGCAGCTCTCAATATAACTCTAAACCATGGTTCATCCCTAAAGTATTCCTGAGAGTAAGGTGAATAATGACTACTGACAGCATTTATTGGTTGCAGGCCTCATGCTCCTCTGTTCATTGTTTATTTGAAAAATGAATACAGTGATGTTGTGAGCCATCTAGCTCCGTAGCTCAGCTCAGTTGGTATGCTATACCCAAATGGTAGGCGGTTAGCCGCTAGCTAATGCCTAGCTTTAACCACTAGCTAGAGAACACAGTGGAAGATTTAGCAGGAAAGAGCCTTATTTTGTACCGTGGATTTAGTGAAGACCAAATCCAGAGATAAAACTAGAGAATTTGTTATTCTTAATCGTAAACTATTCTAAATGTAAGTTCTTTTCAGTGTCTTCATTATTTGTTGTTCTGTGTTCTGCCAAAAGCTCAAAAGCAATAAAAAAATTCGAATAAAAATCAAACACATTATTTTCATAAACAACAATGTGCCTTGTATTGAATTCAAGATGATGTGTTTTTATGAACAGCACTGTGAAAAATTCTTGAGCCACCCCCATTTCTTTAGATTTTGCTTGAAAAATGAGAAATAGGTGATTTATTGAAAGCATGCAAAGAGATACAGCATATAATAAAAAAACAGAGATTGTACAATTCCAATGAGCCTGAAAATGAGCAATATTTGGTACGACCATCTTTTTCAACATAGCCTGAACTTTCTCTCTTATGTTTGGCATCATTGTCATGATGAAAAATGAAGCCACTGCCAAACAGACGCTTTCCAGATGGTATTGCATGTGGATCATGTAATATCATCTGTTGGTACTTTTCTGTGTTCATTATTCCATCATTTTTGACAAGATCCCCAATTCATATTGGGGCCTTTACTGATGGCTGTGGACACTGTTCTACCTCTCTTTTGACCTCCTCCACAAAATATTGAAAATATTGACACTGACTTGAACCAGAAATTTAAATTTGGATTCAATTATCCATAACACATGTTGCCACTAATTTACTTCACTGTGTGATTCATAACTCATCATTTCTCCCTTTTTTTTCTCTTGACAGCCAGCCTCCGACTGAGACCATTTTCTGATGAGGCTTCCGTGAACAGCACCTGGAGCCGCTGCAAGGCCAGATGCATTTCTCAGGTTCTGTGTCAGGTCTTTGCTGGATTTTTTTCCTATGACTTTTAAATACTGTTCATCTGTTGTAGATGGGTTTTAAGCCTGACACTTCTTCTCTTTAATCCTCAATTTGTTCACTGTCCTGTTTTTCTAAGTATGCTCACCACCCTGGGACATGCCAGTGTATCCGTCATTTCTGGCTGCATTAGTATTCTGTGTGGGCTGTGGGTGTAAGGTGGGCTACAGTTTCTCTTAAAAGTATCACATAAATACCAACAGGGCAGGACAGAGTTTACTCAACCTTTACTCCAATGTCTTCCCAACTGACATTCAGAGCATGTCGAACTCTAAAAACAGGCACTACTAGTTAGGAACCAAATTTACCACTCAAAAGTGACCATAATAAATACCCTAAATGTTACACATAAATTAATAAGGTGAGGTAAATGATAGTAAAGTAAATAATTATATAATAATCTAGGATATGTAAAAAGCATGCAATATTAGTGCAAAACATATTATGAAGCATACATTTATTTTATAATCTATACAACTTCAGTGTGTAAATAAATAAGTAAATACATATGCCAAAACTAAGGTTATGTCAGGGTCCTGGGTCTGAGCAACCCAGGATCCCTGAGCAATTATGGACTAATATTATAATATATATTTTGTATTGCTGTCCCTCGTTCTCCCTGCTTGTGTGTGTGTGTGTGTGTGTGTGTGTGTGTGTGGTGTTGTGTGTGTGGTGTGTGTGTGTGTGTGTATGTGTTTCTGCGGGCGCCTTCAGGCCTGGTGGGTGTGGCCCTGCTGGCGGACTGGCCACACCCGAAGCCACACACCTGCTGCTGATCAGGCCTCGTCGGGGGAGCTACTTAAGAGAGTCTTGGAGCTCCCACCGACGCGGGATCATTTCGTGAGACTTCCCGTCAGTTCTCCAGCTGGTCTGTTTGTGAGTGTGAGCTTACCAAGTGAACTGAGGGTACTAACTACTGCCTCTATTTTCCCAGGAAGGATTGCTGGATGAGAGGGCAGCAGACACAGAGTGCACTGGCACGAGGGAGCAGACACATGGGCACAAACACTGGGAGAAGACACGGAGTGGAAGTCGGGAGCACACGGGGATGTATTATTGTTGTGTATCAGTTCCATCACTGTAAATAAATGCATAGAGCACCGCGCCTGGGTCCTCCTTCCCCACACCCCCCACGGTTTGCCATGCCAAACCGTGACAGGTTACACCAAGATTTTAGCTAATAGCTCCCTGGGAATAACCTTGTTGGTGCAAAAAAAAAGGTCTAACTGTTTTGGAGATGACAAAAAAAAGCCCTATTGCTCAAAGCCAAGAGTCTGGAAGCAAAATATCAAGAAATGAGGGGTGACTGTAGACTTTGGATTAGTTTTTTAGATTAGCTACTGCAATTATTTCCATCTTACTACTTGAGGAGTTGATACATATCACTATTAGGTAGGCACAACTAAATAAAAAACAGACTGGACATAGTAATAAAATCATCACACTGAGTTCTAATAAAAGTTCCAAATTAAACCAGCATGCTTTCTATTGCTCTAATGGCCATATCCCATTTCAGAGTTGTTACCATCATTTCAGCGCTTTCCTCCAATGAGATAAAATAACAAGCCAGAGAGGCAGGCATGGTTATCCAACTTATCTTCCTTTCTGTCTTCCCTCAGGACCAAAGATTATAAAATGGGAGTTTGAACAAAGACAATGCAAACTTTAGTCAACCTGACAAAAGCTTAAACTAAAGACATACTATCCCTTAGGCAACATAGCTGTACTCCCTGTGTGGAGTGCACCATGAGGTCACCAGGACAAGTTATCCGGGACCGGAAATTTCCTCTACCAAGCCAACACTATTCCAGGGAAGCTCGGTGTTTTCAGTGCTGCGAAAGAAAATATAGATACATTCATTTAAAAATAATCTGCACGAATCATTTGACCTCCTAAGGAAGCTGCCAGATGAGTGGTGTTAAGAAAGACCCTTGCAGATAATAAGGTGTTTAAAATAATATGTGCAAGCTGGGGCCAGATGTATCTTTTTGTGCTGTATCTTTCCCCAACAGAGATAAAAGCAGGAACATCCAGAGTAAATCATATTTAAATACAATTCTGACTGGCTGCAAATGTTTCTATCACTGATCAGAGTCTGTATTAGTAGTCCACTTTGTTCTATGTTTTCTATTTTTAAGATTTAAAAGATCAAGACAACAATGCTGATATTGGCTGTGTCGCCAGTTACTATTCCATAAGGGGGGAAAACTGGGGAAAGCAGTAGAACAGTTTTCCACAAACCCCAAATAGCTCTGTCTCGGAGATATCAAGGCCAATTCCATAACTTCTTCAAGATGTCAAAATAAATTTCAGTGTTGTTGTGTAAAGCAATTTCAGCATATGAAACCGTTTTAATTAGAAGGACTGTGGTTAATTACTGCTTTGGTCTGCTGTTTTTAAAAGCGCTTTACACTGAGCTGTGAATATGAAAATATCACAGACTTATTTATTTGCTGGGGTTTTATTTCCGTTTGAAATGCTTCATCTTTAGTTTATTTTAGATGACTTGCCCTTAGATTTATAACTTGACTTCCCTGAAAATGTTGAAGAAAATCCTGACACGTGTCCAAACTTTACCTGTCTTTCTACATCAGCTCATCATTTGCGAACCATAATATGCTTTCATTCCACATTACTTTATTTCACAGCTGCACAAGAAGCAAACCAAAAGTGACAGCATTCTGGAAAGAGTAGAAGGAACATCTTTGTAGTTTGTTCCAAGCAGAATTGCATTGACCTAAGACTCTCTGCTCCCTCTGCTCCTCTGCAGCAAAATGAGTTCTTCTTAACGTCAAAGATAGATTGAATTCAAACAGAAGAGAGAACATTTTATAAAAGAAATAAAAACACAGTGCATTTTTATTTTATAACTTACACAATTTCCTCAGTGTGACTTTTTTAATATCCAATCTGCTCTCATTAACTTCTCCCTCTTTCATGTAAGGTGGCTTGAAGCTTCTATCCTCACTTCTGGCTTTCTCCCTCTGCCATCGCTCCATTTTCTTAACTGCAGTTATAGAATAAGTTTTATTATATATATTATATATATATATATTCTTTATCTATTTTGCTGTTTAGTCCTGTTCTCAGTTTTTGGTTGTTAAGAGTTTAGTTCCATCGTCTCGTGTCTTTTCCACCTTATTAAGTTCATTAGTGTCTCTTGCACCATTTAGTAATCGCTTTTTACTTCCTGTTTTAATTAGAAACTATTGTCATTTTTTCCCTCATCTTATTTTCTCCAGTTGTTCCTTGCATCTGTCTCCACTTCCCTTTTCCCCTCAGTGTGTGTGCTTTAACCCGGTCAGTCCTTTGTTGCTGGCGGTGCTTTGTTATCTCCCATCATGTTTCTGGTTGGTTTGGTTTCCTATCCGGTCGTTAAGTCTGACGTCACTAGCCGTGTCTGGGCCTAAACTCCGCTGCAGGTCCATATATCAAACGATCACTATGGCATTACTGAGAGTTAGAAACTGTCTAAAGTCTTTCATCTTTAATAAAATGATCAGCGTTCTGCTCTACCAGGTGTAACAATTGAGTTTAACATTCAGGCATCCATGAAAACGGAATTTATGACATTTAACTGAGTTAGAAGTTAGCAGGAAGTTAGCTTGCTAGCTTCTATCTAAATACAATATAGCATGTCCTGACTACGGGGTTTTGGAAACAAATTAAAACGTACAGCTCTGTTATCACTTCCAACATAAATGAAGACAGAAAACTAAACAGCAGTGACGTTTGTAGGATTACTGAAGATTGGCTAGCTGGTATATAATGATGTGCTACGTGACCGCTAGCGACACAGCTATGTTAGCATAATATAAACAAGCTAACTTTTTTTTCCACTCGATAAGTTAACGTGAGTGTTCTCGGTGGTCAGGAACAAATGTAATCGCATGGCAAGATGCTGTAAAAGGACCAAACTTCAGCCAGGAGAACAACTTAGATAATCCATCCACAATACAAGGTTAGTCATTCATATACTGCTGCATATACTGAGCTTAAATAAATGATTAGCGGTAATAAAAGCCGAGGGAGGTCAACAGTGATCACTGACTGTTTTAGGAGCTTTTTGAGATTAAATAGAAGAAAATACAAAACATTAAACATGTTAACAACACAAAAGCCATATTAAACGCAGACTACTTTGAAGTAGGATTCGTCACGTCATCACTTAACGACTGGATTCTCATGATTTTCCTAAACCTTCTGGAATTTTGGACATTTTGGATGCAATATCTTATGGATTATTTTATTAAAAGTCCACTATAAGTTTTCATTCTGCCTGTCCATATATAGGTCTGCATTTATTTATTTTAAAGTTCCTGTTGTTGAATCTTGTGTCAGCTTATTTATAAGATAATGGTGATGAGCGTTGGCTGGAGATGCCCCCCTAACAGACTCTAGAATTGCCACTGCCTAGACCCATGCCATCAAATATAGATAATAATCTCCTTTTGACTAAATGATGAGTCATTTTGAACTAGCTTTGTTCTCAGAAATGTGTGGTGTTTGTCGTCTCCTGGTTGAATTTTTGTGTTGCTAAGCTATTCTACAGTATGTCTAGGAAAATGAGAGAATGGGCTATTCTTACTCAAGTATAGCAAGGAGCTGCAGGCTATATTATGTACTGCACTGAGTACACCCAGATGTGTTCTCTGGCTCTCAAGTGTCTTACATTCAACTTAAAATGGTTTCAATCACCTTAAACATTCAAAAGTTGCATCAGCCCGAGACCAGGAATGAATTCTCCACTGTGTTAACTATCTGGTTTCAGTGTTTCCACTCGTTTTTCTGATGCAATAGCCCTGTCAATAACTAAAATTAAGCATGAAATGGAAATCTTCAACATGCCCCCTTCAAAGAGTAAATTTGGTTTAACTAATAACACAATAGCACATGTTAGACTGAAGAATCTGTGTAAGGAAAATAAATTTTTCTAGGAGTGGGGTAGAGTCTGTGTAGTGCACCAGAGGGAGAAGGGTCTCACCTTTTGATAACAAATAAAAATAAATATAAATATATGTATATCAGAATCTGAATGTTACCCCGGATAGCTGGGATAAGCTCCATTGATACATAGTTTATGGATAATTATGAGTTTGAGGCAATATGGGAAAATGTGACATTCACAGACTTAAGGTTTTTGCAAATGTTGCAGGGCAGGGTGATGAAAATAGCATGTTGCTTTGCCTGCAGACAGTCCAACACAGATAGAAAAGACGAAAAATAATCACTTTCACTTCACCATCACCTTCTGTTGTAACATGGTAAAAATCCCACTTAATCCTGATGTTGCTAAAAGTTCTTACAGAACCTCTCTTGCACTTCCTTCTGCTACCAAGGAGACCATACTGTGGAGGCCAGCACTGTCCAAACATACCACAGCTGTTCGTCTGTCCACATTACAAGACTGCTCTGCCACTGATAGGCAGATGGGGGAGGATCAAGAAAGAAGGAAACATGCTATGATGAAGAAGAGACGTTGTTACAAGAAGCGTTGGGTTCATTATTCTAGACCTGTGGTCTTGCTTTGTAGAACTTAATGCTGTTAAGGCTAATGCCTAATAGAAGGGAGATTTCTTACTATTGTTAAAGGTTGTCCTTCTCTTGTTGTCTGAGAGCTGAATTTAAGTGCAAACATATACCTTAATAATATTCTCAATTGATTGTGTACCAATTCTTGTCTCTCCAAATCAAGACCAATCATTGCGTATGCGATCTGGAAGCAGTTTTAGTTTCAAAACTACTAGTGCAATGTTACAAAATGATGAACATAATTCAGATTTTTTTCCTTTTAAGCCAACATTTCAAGCTGAAACATGAGCCTTGCAAGCTGCTATCACTATTG
This sequence comes from Haplochromis burtoni, assembly GCF_018398535.1. Classification (NCBI taxonomy): domain Eukaryota; kingdom Metazoa; phylum Chordata; class Actinopteri; order Cichliformes; family Cichlidae; genus Haplochromis; species Haplochromis burtoni. The sequence continues at coordinate 75,955 of NW_024582676.1, forward strand.
CTTTCATTGCCACTAAATGCTTTTTTACCCCAATTTTTGTAACTAATTCCTGTTTAAAGCAGAGCTGCTTTTTGCATGTTTCATTTATCTCTTTTGTCTATGATGACATCGTTAAGCCTTTAATCCAAGGACACATAAAACAAGGAACATGCTCTGCAGAACCCAAATTACTTGTTGAAGATGTATCACATGTCATTCCATTTAACTGGATATTCCAAGAATCATTGGTCTGTGTTATGAGTCCACACATAAATACACAGCTCCAGAGGAAAATATGTCTCAATTATCTGCAAATGCAATAGATTCTAAAGGCTGTGGATTATTAATAAAAACTAAATTCAATACTTTGTATTTGTTGTTGTCCTTGGTTTGACTTCTTATTCCCTGTTTTCCCACTGCTCTCTTCCTCATCTATGTGGTTCTCTGTCTATGTGAGCAGTAGGAATGCCATTTCTTCCCTTCTTGCCTAGCTTAATTTAGGTATCGTACAGGAAATCTCCTTCAGTGTTGCTTAATTTTATTCAGGTTTCCAGGTATTGTTAGTGCACAGCTTTCCCATAATACCATTTCAGGCTAAGGTCTGAGGCCTTTTACAGGGCCATTGCAATACCTTTCTTTATTCTTTGTTAGCCATTCTGCTGTAGATTTGCTATTGTGACATTTGAATCTAGAGTAGTCAAATGAGTACAGACAACTAGAAGTACAGAGGACTTCATTGTCAGCTTAATGACTGCAAGGTGCCCAGGTCCTGCTGTTGCTGCAAAACAAGCCCAAATCATTATCCCTCTACCACTGCGCTACAGTGTGTTTATGCTGATATGCTGTGTTTAGATTTCTCCAAAAATGGTGTTGTGCCTTATTGCCAAGCATCTTCACTTGGGTCTTGTCTGTCCAAAGGCCATTGTTCCAGAGGTCTTATGGTTTGTTCAGATTCAACTTTGTAAACGTAAGTTATGCTGCCAAGTTCTTTTTAGAGAGAAGAAACAATCTCCTGGCAACCCTTCCAAACAAGCCAAACTTGTTCAGTTGTTTTCTAATTGTGCTGTCATGAACTTTAACATTTAACATGCTAAATGTGGCTTGCAGAGTCTGAGATGCAGCTTTTGGGTTTATTACAGTTGCACAGTCTGACCTTGGGGTGATTTTGCTTGGACTTCCACTCCTGGGAAGATCATCAGCTGCCTTGAATGTTTTCCTCTTGTGAATAGTCTTTCTCAGTAAATGATGGACTGAACGATGGACTTTAAATTATTTGCAAATGATTTAATAACCCTTCTTTAAGATTAAGCACACTGATGTTTTTCCTCCTTGGCACTCTCTTAGTGCACACCTGATGCACACAGAAACTGTCCGACAGTTTCTCAAGCACACTCTACACTCTGCACTGTGGATTTTATTTTTTATCTTTGTTATCATAAAAATAAAAATAAAAGCTCTTACTATGCAATATTGTACTAAATGCTACTTTAAATGTTGTACTGCTCTAACAATTTGCAATTACGTTGCACACGTTTTTTCACCCACTGCTTCAACATTTTGATATAGTTGTTTGTTTTTTAATAAATAATGATACAATCTAATATGTCAAGGTTTTTTATGTTGTATTTACCTGATTTTATCACCTGCTAAAGACCAGATTATATACCAGTATGTTCATGCATACTCTGTGATTTAATCAAGATCACAAGCCTAAACTGCTGTGGGAAGTACTCTGATTTCTGCCACCCAATGGGCCATTTGTCAGTGTTGCCAGCCAGCTTTATACAGCAGCTGTCACAGTATAGTGGACAAAAACATAACAAAGAAGATAGAAATCATCCATATATACACACACTCATGCAGTCTATTTTAAGAACCTCAAACAGTTTAGTTTATGGGCTCATTCGCTGTAGTTTTAAGTAGAGTAGTCTTATAGTTACACCTTAGCTAAACTGCAGTTGGCGTGCATGGATATTTTTGGAATAATTACTTCAAAATATTAAGTGTGATCTTTGGAAATAGTTTCCATGGGATGTAATCATCTAACATCGGTGTCCTGGGTTAGAACAAGAGCTCAGCAGAAGCCATAAAAGGAGGCTGTTTATGATTTTATAGTCTACAAATCATTCATCGCTGTAATAAACCTGACTGTGGTTCAACTGTACTTGCAATATAGAAAAGAACTTGTAACTTTGCATAGTCAAACTGTGAAAGAGTAAATGGTCTGTATGTCTTAAGCCAAAGAGGATGTTTCTGCTGATTCCCATGAAAGTTTAAAATATGTCTGCAAAACATTCTCCTCTCTTCTGGAGGCTGTTTTTCCCCCCCCATCCCAGCTATGTCCAAAAACATTTATTCAACCCACATCCCTTCTCATCACTGCTGCCATTTCTTCCCTCACTATTTTCACTCATCCATTTTCCATTTGTACATCCTAGACTTTTTTTTTTGTCTTTTTAAAATCATTTTATTCAGTTTATTCTTTTCCTGACCCTTTATTTTAGCCTCTCTTTTCTCCTCTTTCTGTTTACCTTCCAGATGTCTTTGAACATGTCAAATTTATACCAATGGTAAGCTTTCATCATACTCCCCTGCTTCTTTTTTCCACAAAAAAAGGCAAAGTTTTCCAAGCCAAGCCTTTTGGGGGATAGAAGAGAAACTCGCATGAGGCGAATCCAGTCTACTTTTAAAATTCTATCATGCCGATGTCCAGGTGCGCATTATGTTGTCCAATAAACCTGCTCACATTTCTCTCAGACAAGCCAAATCTTTGGGGAGAAATGGGGGCTGACAGTTGTTGTCATGTCATTACTTGAACTGCCATAACTTCTAGCTACGATACCGTACATGTTGTAATGTAATCCAAACTGAGATTACTCATAATCGGAATGTTGCAAATGTCCACGGGGTGTCTTTAGTGTCAGTCTAGAAATAGCTGTTTAAACAAAAGAAGAGTAAATTATGACCAACATTATGAGATGTGTGAAAATGTAATAATGCGCCAAGCACATGTGATGTGCTACATCTGGCACATTAATTTGAGAGGCCACCTAAAATCAATGTAGCATTTGCACTTTATTTATGTTTCATTAATTTACAGAGATATTTTACAACTGGCTTACTAGCTAATAATCTACAGCTTTGATAAGGCAGAGGTAAAATTGTTGATATTGGCTGGACTCTTGCAAATCTCACTGTGGTGATAAGGAAAAAGGAGCATTACTGCATTTCGGAATTCTTCCAAGTTTCTCTTACCCATGAAGCCCAAAGCTGTTTAAGGCATTATAAACCTGACTGCACAGTATTGTGAGTCAATGATGATCTGATGCCTTAAAATATAGTTATTAGACTCTTTCCGTTAACTGGATGTCTGTTTACAACAGTGAAAGATGTGAACATAGCTGCCTGAGCTGGAGAAAATATCCCCTTTTAGATATTACAGCACATTTTCTGGTAAATTATATATCTAATAAACATGCTCCTAGTGGTTAAAAAGCATTAATTTAGCATTATGCAAAATAGCCTGTGTAACACCTTTAAAGCCACAGAAAATGCATGGCAGACACCAGAGGACAATGCGTAAAAAACATGCAGTTCTTGTGTAATTTGGGGTACCTCAGCCTTTTCTCCCTGTTTCCCTCCCTTAAGATTGGCTTCATGACAGCCACCCTTCCCCTGAGACCATTTCTGATGAGGTTTCATTGAACTGTGGATGGATCAACTGAAGGTGCAGATGCATCTCCAAAATCCTGTGTCAGGTCGTTGCTGTTTTTTCTTTTCCTTAAGTGCAAAATTTCTAGCAGCTATCTTTTCAGGCCTACCATTTCTTCTTTTACTCTATACTTTCAGACATTCCGAAAGACTGGAGAACTTTTGTTTGAAACCACTTTAAAATAATTACGAGAAAGTTCAGCTCCTTGGAAGCATAATATAAAGGAATGAGGGGGGACTCAAGACTTTTGCCCAAAGCTTAATTTCATCTAAAAGACTGCAGCGTGTGTTTGTGTGTGTCAGCCACTTTGTGTGAACCTATATCCAACACAAGTGTTTCTCTTACACACATCATTTGAGAGATGAACCAACTGTTTCTTGGCTGAGTGCATCTCCACTTGAAAATAAGCCGAGTCAGCACCACAGATACCGCATAGTATTTTTTTTTTGTTTTTGCAAAATCTCCTTCAACTTCCAAAGAACTCTATTAGACAGTTTCGCGTAATGTGTTCTGGGGAAAAATTCACACTTGTTTTCTGTCTTTCTCTTACAGACAAAGAGTGAAACAGTTTAGGCATTAAGTAGAAAACTGTCCCACATCATAGTCTGTCTATACAAACTGTGTATACACCTCTGCTCACGTGTTCTGCTCACTGCTGTGAGATAAATAAATCTTTTTGTTATATGATATAGGATCTTTTGGTGTTTTCTTCAAATCTGTGATTTAGGGTGTACTCAGCTTCAGTATCTGCCAGAGTGTTTGCATGTTGGAATGAAATACATTCATGGCGTGTCAAAGAGTGATTTACTATTAAGGGTAACTTCTCATTAGAACATCTGTGTTCCAACACTAACAAGCTAAAGTCTGCACATATATGTGTGTGTGTGTGTGTGTGTGTGTGTGTGTGTGTGTGTGTGTGTGTGTGTGTGTGTGTGTGTGTATGCGCTGTCTGTTGTAAGAAAGCAGCAGCTTTGTGGCTTTCTTGGTTTTTTTCTTAAAGAAATATTCTGGAAATTCAGAATTCTATCAAATCTGCCCTGAGAGATACCTACGGTGGCCCTGAGAGGCCAAACAGACTGCAACTTAAGAAAACACCAGCAATAAGAAAAATGCTGCAAAAGCACACAAAACACAACGGGAATGGGAAAAAACTAAACAGAAATAGGAAAAAAACACATGTCCAAAAGCACAAGGGAAGTATTTCTTCCCACGACGGACCAGTTGCAGGAACCAAAATATACTAAGAATTGCGCTGAGAGACACTTAAAAGAAGTGGAGGATCTATCGGTTTTGTGAGAAAAGAATAGATGAGAGGTAAGTGTGTTAGCCTAACTATTAGCCTAAAAATCTGTCATCAGTATTATATGAATTATGATAAAACACACCTAGCATGTTTTGGGTTCCTGCAACTGGTCCGTCATGTTATTGTCTCCCCAGAAACACTTCCCTTGTGTTTTTTCCTATTTCTGTTTTGTTTTTTCCTATTTCCGTTGTTCCATCCAGCTCAATATCACGGCAAAGTAATACTGTTTCATGGTAAGTGCTTTTGGTGATATAGGCTTTTAATTCTAAAGTCCCTGTTTCTGTTTTGTGTGGCTTTCAGTTCAGAGTAAGATATGTGTCATATGGTGCTGGGCATGTGGAATTACTGCAGTGGAAAAGTAATGGATAGATCCTGTGGACCGTTCCTTGAAAAATCAGTTTGATAAGAGACCTTCAAAAGGAGGTGGCTCAGAATTTAGCATTTCCTTATTTATCTAACATTTTTGAGTCCCCATAACCTCTTACATAGTCAGCTGCATTTTCAGAGCTTGTTAACCCAATTTTTTTGTTGTTTTTGTTTAGGTTTTTCAACAATCTTTTTTTTTGTATGTGTGCTGTTACTGTACTACAAATTCAGTCGTCTGTATTCAATTTGTGGGGGAAAGCCTGAACAACAGGAAGCATCTTTGAGTGACAGAAAGCCCAGTTCTTTATATAGTAATATACATGTCATCAAAGACACCACAATAAATAAAACTGATTGGTCAAAGGTTGCAATGATGTCAGTCGACATGTTTCCATGCAACATGATGGAAAACAGGTCAGAGAGAAACAAAGGAAGAGCAAGAGTACTTAAGTGACCCAAACTAAGTTTTGTAGGCATCATTGTTTCCTCTTGCTCTAACGAAAAGCCGTAACCAAACATTTCACAAGCAATTCCTGTTCTGTGCCACAGAGCTTGAAAAGAGATTTTATTTCATTGGATTCTGGGGGAAAACTGAAACATTGCCATGATAGCCAAGATCACCTTGTTCATATGACGTGGGGAAGCCCCCTGAAACACTGAGCTTCTGTAAGGGCGACCCTGCCAAAAGCGGCCGATTCCTGTGACCTTATCCTTACAGTCACTAACCTATATCACCAGTTTGTGCCCATAACTCAGGATTGAAACTTTTTACCCTTACAGTTGGTAGGCTGTTTATATTTATGTGTACAATATAGTACACATGCATGTGAACTATAATATGTTTGTCTGCAAATGTCTTTGAACTAAACCAATACTACTACCATAAAATAAAAGCCATAAAATGGAACCAAACCACTAACATTCCTTCATTCACATGTTTTCATGGAAGACTTTGAGGTTTTTTTTCTTCTTCTTCCAAATCTCTAATATTTTAATCAAAATTCAAGTCTTGTTGTCCTTCATTGAGCTCATGAATGGCTGCTAAGTTAAAAACTGAAACAAGGGCATTGTTCATGAACGTGTAATGACATTTTACAATTTAAGACTCAAATTACAAACATCATAAGGTTTTTTCCCTGTGAAGAGACCTTTTGAGCTTCATTTGGGATAGCAACAGCGTAAAGGTTTCAAACAACTATAAACAGGACATTAGAAGGAGAGTGGTTAAAGATTTTTTTCCACCAACTAACTAATAAAAAGCAAACGAGTGATGTAAATAATGCAGCTATATTGTTTTCTAGGCGTTTCATAAGTTTCAAAAGGGAATTGATAAGCCAAGAATGCAAAAAGAGTCTGCTATGCATCACATGGTGCAGTGTAACGAGCTGCATATTACTTTACAATAAAGGAAGACGTGTTTTTACACGGATGAGCTTTGAATTGCGTGGCCATAACATGTTCCCCAGATAAATACGGGTTAGAGATGACTAGGGGATCCCTTAGTTGACTTACATTGTGGACTTACATCCGTCACTTCAAATGAAATTCTTCCTACAAAACGATTTCCCCGTCTTAACACAAGCTGTTCATGTGGTCGTCTGTTATATACTTCATGCTTTTGTTTTGCCGTGGAAAGAACTCAAGAAGCCGTTCTCAAAACAGTGGTGGCTGAAGGATTTGGGAATGCGCATAACAGCGCGAAGACATGGTCGTTGTGGGGGGTCGGTTTCCAGCTCAAACTGAGAGACAGACAGGCAGTTAGTCATAACCCATTTAAGAAGCCTTAGTGTTTTCACTTAAGAGGTCGCAGATACGTATAGAAACATTCACATTTAATGATTTGTCTATTGGCTAGTTCTTTTTATCGCTCTCTGTTTAAAAGTTGAGGCTTCTCACAAGTTTTTAATTTCAGAGCTTAATTGTCCTTTGAAGGTCAGATGTTTGCAGCATTGTAGCAGAGCTTTCTCTGTCTCCCCCTCAATCTGAGCATTGCAGTCTATAATTTTGGTTTTGGAGTGCAGGCTCCTCCCTGAGGAATAAACAGAAAACCCTCCTTACTACCTAAAAAGCTCCAGCAATTTTTTTTTCTGACCGCAGGCAGGAGAGACAGAGCGAACGAGAGAGAAAAAAACACATTTAAAAAAGTAGCGGATGGATCATTATAAACTAAACTGTGCCTTCTTCAAAATGGCAGCGCTGACCATGGAAAATTATAGTCTGTCTCTGTGGTTTGTACATTTTTGCAAACTATATATGAAACAAAGGAGAAGAGAAGATGGTACTTTTGGGATGTAAAATAATTTACAAAAAATTTAACAAAAAAGAAACAGAAAAAACCCACTGGTTTCCCTGAAAGTTATTCCTTGTCAGTGCTGGAAAGGCTTTTATTTCACCGTTGTGATTTAATACTCTTCAGTCATAGGATGGTAAATAAAAATGGTAAATGGCCTGCATTTGTATAGCACTTTACTAGTCCCTAAGGACCCCAAAGCGCTTTACACATCCAGTCATCCACCCATTCACACACATATTCACACACTAGGATGGTGTATTAGTTTAAAATTCATCAGTATCTTCATGTATTGAGTAGTTTATATTGTAGTTGCCAAACTCTGCAGCTCACCTCAGCTTGAATATTCAAACATCTTTCAGCTCATCATTATTGGCATTTTTTAGCACTAGCTCGTATTAGCACTGTGGTTAAGGCAGAAGTAGATAACTCAAAATGATGATGAACACAACTAACACACAGCTCCAAATGCTGAAATTGTTTTATGTGAGCAGATGTGTAATTAGCCTCTATTAGCTGATATTGTGCTTTGCTTACACTGTGTTTCCATTGCCTTTGGGTGGCCAAAACTCTGTTATTGCAAGTTGAAATTTTGAGATATTGGTCCCTGATGTTCCTGGTCCAATAAAAATCTTACAGCTACTTAATGCAGCTTTACTGAAAAACCTCACTGTGTATAGTCCTATATGATTTCATTTAATAAGAGGTATCACGGTATCACTCTGTGGCCACTGTGCTGAACACACATGCACAAATTTCCACAACAGTGAAGAGGTTTTCCAACATGGACCTGGAGTATAAGCCCAACTGAACCTTTTAAAGGAACATCTATTTTTCCTCGAGGGATTTTGCTATCGTCTTTTATATTTGGTGGTAGATGTTGTGAAGGCAGGTGCTTACTTTCATTGTGTGCACAGTCACATAATCTGTATTTGCCTTCCTTTTGGGGACATAAAGCAAGTCCCTGTCATGTTACAAATGTAATTTTAGGTTGAAGATTTGGTTTTAGGTTACGACAAGTTCGAGTTAATAAATGATGTTGATAAATGAAACAGAGAAACAGAAAACAGAGAAACTGATTTATCATGAGGGACATGAAGGAATTTATTATGATAGAAATAGAAAACAGTAGGAGAAGATTTGTATCTTAGATGTTCCATAGTCTTAACCAGCTTGACCAGCAAGGGCAGCGTTTGCGAGGATGTGGCTGCCTGTTGACGACTGTGGCTGGGATAAAAGGGAAGGAAGCCAGACGGTCCTGGAGGATTTCTCCAGTGGATCTGTGGGAAACGCGCACGCACACACACACACACACACACACACACACACACACACACACACACACACACACACTCACTTACTTCTAAGACGTGACCATGTATGTAAAGAGAGGCTATCCTCTAGATCTGGTGAACAGATGAAGCTAATTGTTTCCATCCTTGTCAGTGTGTCACACTCATAGAAGCCAAATTACACTCCACAAACACACATCATATGCTCTTTCTTTCCTTCTTTTACCCACTTTCCTCACAGGGCATTCCAGTGTTAGCAATAAAGGAGACTGATACTCTCAAGGAGAGGTCAGCTACAGATGTTAGCAGGTCATTAAATTTCGCCTGTGGTGATGAGACATCAATTACTGTGTTTTTCCACTTTCTTCTGTCTGTTGTGATTTTTTTTTAATTTATTACACTGCACTGTGAAAACTCGTAATGATTAAATTATGGCTACAATACAGCAAACCTATTCTGATTAAGGTTTTACATGTATCCATTTATTTGGCTGTTTATTTGACCTTTGCTTATACATAAGGGTCATAGGAGACAAAACACACTCTTTTATGTGTCCAGCAGAGAGAAGAATGGCAGCTGAAAGGAAGACAACAAAAAACCATGTGCAGTGAAGGTTTCACAAGCTCAAATTCTGTCTGTGTATTTAAGTAAACCCTATACACACTATATCAAGCCAGGACTCATACGGTGGTTACAATGTACAGGCTTCTCTGAATGAACAAAGGTAACTTGCTACATTGTAAAAGTGGTTTTAGTGGCACTTAACTTGTCCTAAACTTGTCCTTGTATTTTTGTTCAACTTTAAATATTTTAGTGGCCTATTTGCTATTAGCAGTATTCCGATTTAACCTCAAGATCCTTGGTTGTATAATTTATACAGGTTTCTGGGAAGCCATAAAATAGATAGGGGACCCTTTATCCTTCCCTAGTGGAAACTGGAAGGTTGTGGTAATTTCACTCTAATCCCCAAGGCCATTTTGTAGTGTCCTGGGGGAAATCCACTTCAAAGGTCGTTGGGGGGGGGGGGTCCAGATACCTGGAATCAATTAACTGGCTACAACTTCAATCCAAGCTTTACAGACAAATGTTTAAACTGAGGATATAGGAATTTTCTCTATGGAAACTCTTTGCAGTCTAATGAAAAATAAATACACTCCATGATTCAGTAGCTATTGGCAGTCAGTAGCAAGAATTAGAAGTAATGACTTTATCAGTTTCTCACATCATTGTGGAGGAATTTATGCCACATCTTTACAATGTTGCTTTAGTCCATTGAAGTTTGTTAGCATTCATCTATGCACAGCTCTCTTAAGGTCCTATCACAACATTTCAATCACATTGAAGACTGGACACCTTGATTATTTTCATTTTCAATCCTGCTGCAAGAACCAGTTTTAGCTAAACTTTGGTTATAGCACAGATTCGTCTCACATTTAACTCTAGAATATTTTGATAAACAAGCCTAAATAATCACCCTCTGCCATCATTCTTGACAGTTGGTACATATGAGGTATTTGTACAGAAACATGGTGCCGTGCATTATAGCCAACATCTCCACTTTGGTCTCGTCTGTCCAAAGGAAGACCAAAGTTTAAAGTCTTGTGGTTTGTACAGACTGAACTTTCCAAACCTAAGCCAGGCTGTAATGTTTTTCAGAGAGGAGCGGCCTTCTGCTGGCAAGAAACAATCCGTTCTTCCGTTAACTCTTTTTGTGATTGTACTGTCATGAACTTTAGCATTTAACATGTTAAGCGGGGCCTGTGGCGTCTGAGTGTGTTAAATCAAACTTCATTTTCCCCCTTGGTGCAGCTCGTTTGTGCAGGTGTGAACACAGTAATCGCACTGGTGAGGACCAAAACAACTGAAACTGAGACCCGTTAGCCTCGGTACTTTTCCAAACAAACTCCAGAGTGTTTCGTTTATGGTGTGAACGTGTGGAAAAGTAGAATAAAAGTGCAAAAGTCTGCGCTGGCAACTAGCAGTGAAATGAACATAAATTCTCCATTTTCTCACACAACATCTTCTTCCTGTATTTACTTCTGTTTCTCCCACCCCGGACACCAATCTGGCCAATGAGTGGACCCAACATTCTCACATGGTTTTTAGTGATGCATTTTGGTTTCCTTGGAGTTCAGTTGGATTTTTTTCTATGTGAAAACAAAACAAATGACAGGGAAAAGCTACAAGTTCTCAAATTCATCGACTGATTTGGACCAGAATAAGTGAAGTATAGGTGTGAAAAATCATCTGAACCTGGAAGTGAATTTGGTGGGACCTCCTCTTCGGGGAATGCCTTGTGTTAACACATACCTTAAGACTCTAGACCGGCAAGCTGCCAAAACTTCTGCTTTTATAAGGATTTACTGACACAATTACTGATGATCAGTTAATCAAGTGCATTTGATTAGCAAAACCTGGCTGCTACTTCTTAATTCCTATTGAAGCAGTGCTTTGTTTTTCAAAGGACTGCATGGAGTCCTGTGAAAACTCTCTTTTTCACACAACTGCATATAACGGCATGAATTACTTTGTTGATAGTAGGGTTTTTTGCTACACCGTTCTCCTCTATAAAGACTTGTGGGATGAAATCTACTTTCTTTACCACACACGGCTCCGTTAAAATCCCAAAACCTTTGTGTGAACAAAGACAGTGAGTCAGTAGACTCCAGTTTTATATAATTAGAGTAGGCATTTAAAGTGAAAGGGAATAACTGAAGTAGATTCAGCCTTTCAATTAGTGGCGAGCTAGGCCGGCATTCTTTACCCCCAGAAAGATGTGTAATTATTGTTTAAACAATGCTTTTTCCATCGATTTGCTCCAGGAATTAACATTTATATGCACCAAGCATAAATACAGTCATTGTTTGATGCATTAACGGGGTAAATGAGCTGGATTATCTAATTGAGGGAATTTATGTGGCGGGAGAAGGCATTTATTTATGAGTAGACACAATAGAAATCCAAAACACAAAATTGCTGATGTAAAAAACAAAAAAAGTGAAAACAAATTCCAAAGTGTATCAGCAAAGTGTCTAATGATAGAAGTGCATAGAAAATTCCAGTATAAACTAACATGATGGTATGAATATATACTATATATAACTATTTTGTTTTTCTTTGTTTTCTTGTGATATAAAATTTATACTCTTAGAACGGTGGATGCTCGATCCAAAAGGTTCCAAAAATAGGATCAGTGTATGGAATTCTTAATTGTCTCTAAAGGCTCTGTTTCAGATTTTCTTTCTAATCTAGGATATGCATCATATAATTGAGAAAGATTGTCCTACGTACAGCCATCTCTGGCACAAACGTCTGGATATTTGCCTAAAATGTCCCTCCCACTTCCTGTTCAAATCTGTTTGTTGCACAAGATCTGTGGGGCTTCACCAGGACTGAGTAGAAGAAATATAAATGCATGTGCAAAGCGTTTCCATCAGATTCCAAGTACAAAAGTATGGCTAAAGACAGATGAGTCGATATTTGTTATATGCGCACCAGCAAACGTTAGCTAATTCTCTTAGAAGTGGAACAGGCTTTCTGAGGAACACACAGCAGCCTAAAATGGCAAAAAAAAAAAGACATCAAAGTAAGGAACAGACTCATACCATTAAAATTTTACTTTAACAATACCACAAAATGACACTAAAACATGTTAAAACTAATATAATTCTATTTCTAACATGTCTTTGCTTGTAGACTTTCTAAATGAGTGAATCTATGAAGACATTACTTCATCCAAAAAGCCTGTAATGGCAAGTCTCAGCAATCAAAAACCTTAAATATTTGTGATCACAGACACCAGATGTTGGTTAGTAGTATTAATAACTGAAGTATTCTCTTTAAAATGAACGAGTAAAGCACTTTGACAGGTTTTAATGGTGAATGTTTTGAATATTTCAACAGCCATACAGATCCAAGTAAAGATCCAGTGCATCCTGTAAGGCAGGGGTGGGCAATTCATTTCCCCACTGGGCCACATGATAAACTGGAACTGTTATGATGGGTTGCACCAGTAAGCTTATGAAGACATCAAATTAATACTGAGCAGACTTAAGATCAGTTTATTGGTGCGGTCCTCAACAACTGTCCAAGTTTCTCATGTGGCCCAATAGGAAAATTAATAGGTGTGGTAAACTGCATTGTGTAATCCAGCATAGAAAGGTAAAGCTGTAAATGAAAAGTGTATATCTGATTGATTTGACATGATAAGGAAACCACATATAAATCTTTTGATATATTATACTTCAGAGGCTACATTTCAAAGATGCAAATGATAAAATACAAATGAATGATTAAACATTCTTTAAAGATCATGCTTGTGTCCTAAAATGTACACAGATACTGACTCACACATATGGCCCCAGTTGCCAGTTCCTGTAGACATACTGAAAACACATTCAAGGTTGTCCATTATAGCTGATTTTCTTTTCTTTTTTTCCCCCTTTTTTTATGAGAGCCAGTGGTTCAAGCTGAAGGGGGTCTTACGGTTTGCATTACAGCAGAACAGTTTTCCTTTGAGCCTTCTCTCTGTCCACTGACTCACTATGGAACAATATCCTGGAATCTCCACAGAGATCCCACCAAGACTCTGAATAATGACATCAGCCTCACCGTGTGCCAACAGCAGTGCTGAGTTCCTCAGTGATTTATGTTTTAAGTAGTTTGCTCAACCGAGATTTGATGCTGCAAAAATGTTTACACCGAATGCCAGCTCAGCAGTATGAAGTTTGATCCAACATTAAAGACAAAAGGAAGCTGGATTAAGTTTCCATCCCGGGAGTGAAACAAATTACAGTAATCACAACATCACGTATCATCTTATGCAATATTGTTGCATCTTATTCTATCATTAAAATTCAGGTAAAGATCTCTCATGGACACAAACTTTATTTTAAAAACGACTGTGCACAAAAGCTGGTTTCACCATCTGTTCAAAAACTGTCTCCGGTCGTTGTCTACAAGGTTATTGGACAAGAAAAAGCTAGCAGCACACTAAATGTACAGACAACACACGTTGAGTCTGTGTGTGTGTGTTAATTAAGTTATTTAGAAGCTGTTTTCCAACAGGAAAAGCGAGGGTTGTGGTGGTGAAGGGTTTTGTAAGATTACACCAAATCCCCAAGTTGCATTTGTTGTGACTACAGTACTGCAATAAAACAGGGGTCTGGAGTCTGCATGTTGCATAAAAGTCACTTTTTCCTATGACCTGATTTGTACGTGAGCCCTGGAGCAAACAAACACAGATGGGACATGCATGCACATTGCGCGACACTGGTTTTTCACCTGTTTTACAAAACGCAAGAGAGGAGAAGGAAATACCCCCGGCACCCCAACTGTGCTCGGATTTGCTGTCAGCACAGATTTTGTTTGAGTATTTCACATCTTAATAAGGTGGATGTTTATTTTCCTTCACACAAGACTAGCATCGATATCCATAATCCGATCTTGATCACTTGCACGTAGTGTGTAATCCTTGTTTCTGCCTTGCTAAGTCCCCCGTGTTGCCTGACACAACATGCATCATCAACATCTGTTGTAGATTGTCGAACTTTACAGGAGTTACTTTGAACTGTGGTGAAAAAAAATCTAACTCATAAATCCTCAGCCAGCAATTATGGTTAGGTTGATGAGAAGACATGGTGGAACAGACTTTTATAACATATGTAGTCAGCATATTTTGACACTTGAAATGTTAGTTACATCAGCAAAATATGAACAAAGTCAAAGGAGCCCCCACCCCCACCCCTACTCTGGCTGAGGATCTAAATCTCTTTTATGCCCGTTTTGATAGGGAGAACACCGACCCTGTCCTGTCCC